>NC_091342.1:6151219-6373719 GCF_038502225.1 Cherax quadricarinatus | reverse complement strand
AACAGTTCAAGCTTCAGGGCTCCCATAACACTTCAAGCTTCAGGGCTCCCATAACAGTTCAAGCTTCAGGGCTCCCATAACAGTTCAAGTTTCAGGGCTCCCATAACAGTTCAAGCTTCAGGGCTCCCATAACAGTTCAAGCTTCAGGGCTCCCATAACAGTTCAAGCTTCAGGGCTCCCATAACAGTTCAAGCTTCAGGGCTCCCATAACAGTTCAAGCTTCAGGGCTCCCATAACAGTTCAAGCTTCAGGGCTCCCATAACAGTTCAAGCTTCAGGGCTCCCATAACAGTTCAAGCTTCAGGGCTCCCATAACAGTTCAAGCTTCAGGGCTCCCATAACAGTTCAAGCTTCAGGGCTCCCATAACAGTTCAAGCTTCAGGGCTCCCATAACAGTTCAAGCTTCAGGGCTCCCATAACAGTTCAAGCTTCAGGGCTCCCATAACAGTTCAAGCTTCAGGGCTCCCATAATAGTTCAAGCTTCAGGGCTCCCCAGTTCAAGCTTCAGGGCTCCCATCACAGTTCAAGCTTCAGGGCTCCCATAACAGTTCAAGCTTCAGGGCTCCCATAACAGTTCAAGCTTCAGGGCTCCCATAACAGTTCAAGCTTCAGGGCTCCCATAACAGTTCAAGCTTCAGGGCTCCCATAACAGTTCAAGCTTCAGGGCTCCCATAACAGTTCAAGCTTCAGGGCTCCCATAACAGTTCAAGCTTCAGGGCTCCCATAACAGTTCAAGCTTCAGGGCTCCCATAACAGTTCAAGCTTCAGGGCTCCCATAACAGTTCAAGCTTCAGGGCTCCCATAACAGTTCAAGCTTCAGGGCTCCCATAACAGTTCAAGCTTCAGGGCTCCCATAACAGTTCAAGCTTCAGGGCTCCCATAACAGTTCAAGCTTCAGGGCTCCCATAACAGTTCAAGCTTCATGGCTCCCATAACAGTTCAAGGGCTCCCATAACTTCAAGCTTCAGGGCTCTCATAATAGTTCAAGCTTCAGGGCTCCCATAATAGTTCAAGCTTCAGGGCTCCCATAACAGTTCAAGCTTCAGGGCTCCCATAACAGTTCAAGCTTCAGGGCTCCCATAATAGTTCAAGCTTCAGGGCTCCCATAATAGTTCAAGCTTCAGGGCTCCCATAACAGTTCAAGCTTCAGGGCTCCCATAACAGTTCAAGCTTCAGGGCTCCCATAACAGTTCAAGCTTCAGGGCTCCCATAACAGTTCAAGCTTCAGGGCTCCCATAACAGTTCAAGCTTCATAACAGTTCAAGCTTCAGGGCTCCCATAACAGTTCAAGCTTCAGGGCTCCCATAACATAATAGTTCAAGCTTCAGGGCTCCCATAATAGTCCAAGCTTCAGGGCTCCCATAACAGTTCAAGCTTCAGGGCTCCCATAACAGTTCAAGCTTCAGGGCTCCCATAACAGTTCAAGCTTCAGGGCTCCCATAACAGTTCAAGCTTCAGGGCTCCCATAATAGTTCAAGCTTCAGGGCTCCCATAACAGTTCAAGCTTCAGGGCTCCCATAACAGTTCAAGCTTCAGGGCTCCCATAATAGTTCAAGCTTCAGGGCTCCCATAACAGTTCAAGCTTCAGGGCTCCCATAACAGTTCAAGCTTCAGGGCTCCTATAATAGTTCAAGCTTCAGGGTCCCATAACAGTTCAAGCTTCAGGGCTCCCATAACAGTTCAAGCTTCAGGGCTCCCATAACAGTTCAAGCTTCAGGGCTCCCATAATAGTTCAAGCTTCAGGGTCCCATAACAGTTCAAGCTTCAGGGCTCCCATAACAGTTCAAGCTTCAGGGCTCCCATAACAGTTCAAGCTTCAGGGCTCCCAGTTCAAGCTTCAGGGCTCCCATAATAGTTCAAGCTTCAGGGCTCCCATAACAGTTCAAGCTTCAGGGCTCCCAGTTCAAGCTTCAGGGCTCCCTTAATCGTTCAAGCTTCTTGGCTCCCATTACAGTTCAAGCTTCAGGGCTCCCATAACAGTTCAAGCTTCAGGGCTCCCATAATAGTTCAAGCTTCAGGGCTCCCATAACAGTTCAAGCTTCAGGGCTCCCATAACAGTTCAAGCTTCAGGGCTCCCATACCAGTTCAAGCTTCAGGGCTCCCATAACAGTTCAAGCTTCAGGGCTCCCATAATAGTTCAAGCTTCAGGGCTCCCATAACAGTTCAAGCTTCAGGGCTCCCATAATAGTTCAAGCTTCAGGGCTCCCATAATAGTTCAAGCTTCAGGGCTCCCATAATAGTTCAAGCTTCAGGGCTCCCATAATAGTTCAAGCTTCAGGGCTCCCATAATAGTTCAAGCTTCAGGGCTCCCATAATAGTTCAAGCTTCAGGGCTCCCATAATAGTTCAAGCTTCAGGGCTCCCATAATAGTTCAAGCTTCAGGGCTCCCATAATAGTTCAAGCTTCAGGGCTCCCATAATAGTTCAAGCTTCAGGGCTCCCATAATAGTTCAAGCTTCAGGGCTCCCATAATAGTTCAAGCTTCAGGGCTCCCATAACTTTTCAAGCTTCAGAGCTCCCATAACAGTTCAAGCTTCAGGGCTCCCATAACAATTCAAGCTTCAGGGCTCCCATAACAGTTCAAGCTTCAGGGCTCCCATAACAGTTCAAGCTTCAGGGCTCCCATAATAGTTCAAGCTTCAGGGCTCCCATAATAGTTCAAGCTTCAGGGCTCCCATAATAGTTCAAGCTTTAGGGCTCCCATAATAGTTCAAGCTTCAGGGCTCCCATAATAGTTCAAGCTTCGGGGCTCCCATAATAGTTCAAGCTTCAGGGCTCTCATAATAGTTCAAGCTTCAGGGCTCCCATAATAGTTCAAGCTTCAGGGCTCCCATAACAGTTCAAGCTTCAGGGCTCCCATAACATTTCAAGCTTCAGAGCTCCCATAATAGTTCAAGCTTCAGGGCTCCCATAATAGTTCAAGCTTCAGGGCTCCCATAATAGTTCAAGCTTCAGGGCTCCCATAATAGTTCAAGGGCTCCCATAATAGTTCAAGCTTCAGTTCAAGCTTCAGGGCTCCCATAATAGTTCAAGCTTCAGGGCTCCCATAATAGTTCAAGCTTCAGGGCTCCCATAATAGTTCAAGCTTCAGGGCTCCCATAATAGTTCAAGCTTCAGGGCTCCCATAATAGTTCAAGGGCTCCCATAATAGTACAAGCTTCAGGGCTCCCATAATAGTTCAAGCTTCAGGGCTCCCATAATAGTTCAAGCTTCAGGGCTCCCATAATAGTTCAAGCTTCAGGGCTCCCATAATAGTTCAAGCTTCAGGGCTCCCATAATAGTTCAAGCTTCAGGGCTCCCATAATAGTTCAAGCTTCAGGGCTCCCATAATAGTTCAAGCTTCAGGGCTCCCATAATAGTACAGGGCTCCCATAATAGTTCAAGCTTCAGGGCTCCCATAATAGTTCAAGCTTCAGGGCTCCCATAATAGTTCAAGCTTCAGGGCTCCCATAAATAGTTCAAGCTTCAGGGCTCTCATAATAGTTCAAGCTTCAGGGCTCCCATAACAGTTCAAGCTTCAGTTCTCCCATAATACTTCAAGCTTCAGGGCTCCCATAATAGTTCAAGCTTCAGGGCTCCCATAATAGTTCAAGCTTCAGGGCTCCCATAACAGTTCAAGCTTCATGGCTCCCATAATAGTTCAAGCTTCAGGGCTCCCATAATAGTTCAAGCTTCAGGGCTCCCATAATAGTTCAAGCTTCAGGGCTCCCATAAATAGTTCAAGCTTCAGGGCTCCCATAATAGTTCAAGCTTCAGGGCTCCCATAATAGTTCAAGCTTCAGGGCTCCCATAATAGTTCAAGCTTCAGTGCTCCCATAATAGTTCAAGCTTCAGGGCTCCCATAATAGTTCAAGCTTCAGGGCTCCCATAATAGTTCAAGCTTCAGGGCTCCCATAATAGTTCAAGCTTCAGGGCTCTCATAAATAGTTCAAGCTTCAGGGCTCCCATAATAGTTCAAGTTTCAGGGCTCCCATAATAGTTCAAGCTTCAGGGCTCCCATAAGAGTTCAAGCTTCAGTGCTCCCATAATAGTTCAAGCTTCAGGGCTCCCATAATAGTTCAAGCTTCAGGGCTCCCATAACAGCTCTAGCTTCAGGGCTCCCATAATAGTTCAAGCTTCAGGGCTCCCATAATAGTTCGAGCTTCAGGGCTCCCATAATAGTTCAAGCTTCACGGCTCCCATAATAGTTCAAGCTTCAGGGCTCCCATAAATAGTTCAAGCTTCAGGACTCCCATAATAGTTCAAGCTTCAGGGCTCCCATAATAGTTCAAGCTTCAGGGCTCCCATAATAGTTCAAGCTTCAGGGCTCCCATAACAGCTCAAGCTTCAGGGCTCCCATAATAGTTCAAGCTTCAGGGCTCCCATAATAGTTCAAGCTTCAGGGCTCCCATAATAGTTCAAGCTTCAGGGCTCCCATAATAGTTCAAGCTTCAGGGCTCCCATAATAGTTCAAGCTTCAGGGCTCCCATAACAGTTCAAGCTTCAGGGCTCCCATAATAGTTCAAGCTTCAGGGCTCCCATAATAGTTCAAGCTTCAGGGCTCCCATAATAGTTCAAGCTTCAGGGCTCCCATAACAGTTCAAGCTTCAGGGCTCCCATAACAGTTCAAGCTTCAGGGCTCCCCTAACAGTTCAAGCTTCAGGGCTCCCCTAACAGTTCAAGCTTCAGGGCCACAAAAATGTAAGTCTGTCACTGCCTCATTTTTAGTGTACGTCCACATAACTCGAGGCTGGTACTGCAGTACCTTATGGGACGGTGATTTTGTTGTTGGTGTTGAGAAAGTACAGTTAGAGAAAACGGGTGGAAACATGGCGTATGGTACCGTACGGCGCTAGCCTTGCAAGGCTTCGAAAATAATGCTGGATTTGCTGCGATTCGATCATGATCACTTGTAAAAATGGTGATGTGAATGCTGCAACAGGCAAGGATGATGGTGATGCAGTCAGTGTTGTGTTAGCCATCTGGACTGTAACGTAGTGACCCCTGGAGTCACACTCACGGGATCAGTTGAACTGACCAACAAACTCGCCCTTGCCACTGAACTCGATGAAAAAAAATCTTTACAATACAAAGCAAAAGCGGAGTAGGTTGAGTGGTTGATTAATTTGGTTTAAAGCCTATCGACTGCACCAGGGTTAAGTTAGACAAATTAATGAGGGTGTGAGCTGGACCTGACTGGCTTAGGCCAGTAGACCTAATGCAGTACTCCTTCTTAAGTGGAAATAATTTGGACCTGCCTAGCATGGGCCAGTAGGCCTGCTTCAGAGCTTCTTTCTTATGTAAGGTTATTAAGGCTGCGTGTAACCTATTCACCACTAGTGAAAGACGACTTTAATCTCCTGAAGAAGGGATTAAAGTAAACTTTGAGTATATTTACCCTGAGAGGGATGTATCTCTCTCTGAGTGTACACACTTATGACCAGAGTGCTACAGTAACCACTGACTCCCACAATAAGTTTACCTCAGCCAGGAAACTCCCTCGACCTGCCCACACAAGTCCAAGAAAACAACTGACGTACTCATAATAATAATAATAATAATAATAATAATAATAATAATAATAATAATAATAATAATAATAATAATCTTTATTTCAGCATGATACAATATTTGTACAAAGATGGGTGACAGTTGTGCATGTACAAATTCAATGATTATGCACAGCATTTCGGGCAAACTTAAGCCTAACTTAAGACTAACATGAGAATAACTAATTAATTGCTCGTATATATATACGGTCTAGGGATCATAAACAATAAATTTTGGAATTACAAGAACAATCAACTGGTACTTAAGGTTAAATTATGATTACAGGTAATGGGTTCATCTATATTGCTATCTTGTTTTCGCCGCTGCATCTCCTGAACCTCCGGATGCTGCTACCATCAAGTCACCAGGAGAGGAGGGGGGCCGTGGCCCCCGGGTGTGCCCCCCGCCGCCTCGAAGACTCCACACACACACCGTGGCAATCAAGTTGTCTCTAGGGGACTGTGAATGGACCCAAAATGTACCCAGGACGGACCCTACATGACCTGGTTTCCCCGCCTGATAGATGGAGGGAAGGTGGGTGAGAGGGTTGCGTGACGTCCCGCCCTTGTCGCCGCCAGAGCCGCCCCTGCCGCCAGAGCCGCCCCTGCCGCCAGAGCCGCCCCCGCCTGCTACTGGCTATTAACCACGAGGAAACTTGCCTTACGCCACCACCGTACTCTATACCCTTCCTCCCCTCCATCCCTATACAAGGCAGCTCCCCTTCCCCTAGCCTCATTGCTGCCTTGTTCCCTCTAACCTCACTCACCCTCCTCACCTCAGTCACTTCACTAACCTCACTCACCCTCCTCACCTCAGTCACTTCACTCACCCTCCTCACCTCAGTCACTTCACTAACCTCACTCACCCTCCTCACCTCAGTCACTTCACTAACCTCACTCACCCTCCTCACCTCAGTCACTTCACTAACCTCACTCACCCTCCTCACCTCAGTCACTTTACTCACCCTCCAGCCTCACTTCTCATCAAGGAAATAGACCTGTCCTACCTTACCTTGGATTAAACCTGATTGAAATCCATTTACCCAGGCGCAGCATGATCCCTATGGGTTTAGAGCTCCTTCCCCATGAATATAATAATAAGAATATCAACACTCATTTTCTGGTCAATGATATTACAGTAATTCCAGAGTAAGTTTGTGGTGCTGAATTACAATATGTCATCAATTTTGCTTGCCTGGTTCTAGTTTTTGAAAAATTTGGTATTCCATTGAAAAATATAAGATGTGAAAAATATATTGATCAGGCGAGGCTAACACAAATAGAGCTGAAGTTTTTTTAGATCACGTAAGAGTCAAATGTAATACATACTAGCACTCCATTCTACGTAACAGATTAACATGGTAAGATAATTCACATACCAATAATTACTGCATATCAAAAGTTGTACAAGTTTCTTTTATGTTGGTTATCCGCACAGTTTTGTTGAGTGAGCCAGTCAAAGAGATGCATATTGGTTACCACTGGTTACCATTTCAAGCTTCTGATGGAAGTGTCTATAAATAGCCGCCAATCTCGTGGTCGGTATTCAAGTCCCATTCGAAGAAGAAGTCCAGAGATGTTATTGCAGTATGCAAGTTCTTTATCATGGCGGAAGTAAGGAAGGAATTCAACCTATCTTGTCTAATAAGCTGTTATTTTAACTTCTTGTTGTAGACAGTTCTTTTAGTGTGGATGCTAAAAGTTCAGATGATTGCTGTGAGAGACTGAGGTCACGTATCAGATCATTGAGTTCTTGGGAGAACTGCTGGGCTGTTGAAATGTTTACTTTATATTAACTTCTACTGCTATCACCTGTGTTACATCCTAAACTCTGAGTTTCTTCAACATCTGACAGTGGAAGGTCAGGCAGTGTTGTAAACACTGGTATGGTAACGTCTTCACTGTGTGGCACAGTGATCCTTGCTGACTCCACATCACGATGTTCCCACTTGACTTACTGTATCCACTGAAACCTTTCACATCCATCATACAAAAATAATGGTCGTGGTGGTTCTCTCCACACCATAGGTACACCCAAGTTTAAACTTTCCCTTTATCTATTTTCCCACGGTCGTCAGCATTCTACACAGGTTTTACAAGCCATGTAGGTAGCCCAAGACTTGTCTTGTTCTACAAGACTTGCCTTGTTCTATAAGACTTGTCTTGTTCTACAAGACTTGTCTTGTTCTATAAGACTTGTCTTGTTCTACAAGACTTGTCTTGGGCTACAAGACTTGTCTTGTTCCCCAAGACTTGTCTTGTTCTACAAGACTTCTCTTGTTCCCCAAGACTTGTCTTGTTCTACAAGACTTGTCTTGTTCCACAAGACTTGTCTTGTTCTACAAGACTTGTCTTGTTCCCCAAGACTTGTCTTGTTCCCCAAGACTTGTCTTGTTCTACAAGACTTGTCTTGTTCCACAAGACTTGTCTTGTTCTACAAGACTTGTCTTGTTCCACAAGACTTGTCTTGTTCTACAAGACTTGTCTTGTTCTACAAGACTTGTCTTGTTCTACAAGACTTGTCTTGTTCCCCAAGACTTGTCTTGTTCTACAAGACTTGTCTTGTTCTACAAGACTTGTCTTGTTCTACAAGACTTGTCTTGTTCTACAAGACTTGTCTTGTTCCACAAGACTTGTCTTGTTCTACAAGACTTGTCTTGTTCTACAAGACTTGTCTTGTTCTACAAGACTTGTCTTGTTCTACAAGACTTGTCTTGTTCTACAAGACTTGTCTTGTTCTGTAAGACTTGTCTTGTTCTGTAAGACTTGTCTTGTTCTACAAGACTTGTCTTGTTCCCCAAGACTTGTCTTGTTCCCCAAGACTTGTCTTGTTCTACAAGACTTGTCTTGTTCTACAAGACTTGTCTTGTTCCCCAAGACTTGTCTTGTTCTACAAGATTTGTCTTGTTCTACAAGACTTGTCTTGTTCTACAAGACTTGTCTTGTTCTACAAGACTTGTCTTGTTCTACAAGACTTGTCTTGTTCTACAAGACTTGTCTTGTTCCCCAAGACTTGTCTTGTTCTACAAGACTTGTCTTGTTCTGTAAGACTTGTCTTGTTCCCCAAGACTTGTCTTGTTCTACAAGACTTGTCTTGTTCTACAAGACTTGTCTTGTTCTGTAAGACTTGTCTTGTTCCCCAAGACTTGTCTTGTTCTACAAGACTTGTCTTGTTCTACAAGACTTGTCTTGTTCTACAAGACTTGTCTTGTTCCCCAAGACTTGTCTTGTTCTACAAGACTTGTCATGTTCTGTAAGACTTGTCTTGTTCTGTAAGACTTGTCTTGTTCTACAAGACTTGTCTTGTTCTACAAGACTTGTCTTGTTCTACAAGACTTGTCTTGTTCCCCAAGACTTGTCTTGTTCTACAAGACTTGTCTTGTTCTGTAAGACTTGTCTTGTTCTGTAAGACTTGTCTTGTTCTACAAGACTTGTCTTGTTCCCCAAGACTTGTCTTGTTCCCCAAGACTTGTCTTGTTCTACAAGACTTGTCTTGTTCTACAAGACTTGTCTTGTTCTACAAGACTTGTCTTGTTCCCCAAGACTTGTCTTGTTCTACAAGACTTGTCTTGTTCTACAAGACTTGTCTTGCTCCCCAAGACTTATCTTGTTCTACAAGACTTGTCTTGTTCTACAAGACTTGCCTTGTTCTACAAGACTTGTCTTGTTCTACAAGACTTGTTTTGTTCTACAAGACTTGTCTTGTTCTACAAGACTTGTTTTGTTCTACAAGACTTGTCTTGTTCTACAAGACTTGTCTTGTTCTACAAGACTTGTCTTGTTCTATAAGACTTGTCTTGTTCTACAAGACTTGTCTTGTTCTACAAGACTTGTCTTGTTCTACAAGACTTGTCTTGTTCTACAAGACTTGTCTTGTTCTACAAGACTTGTCTTGTTCTACAAGACTTGTCTTGTTCTACAAGACTTGTCTTGTTCTACAAGACTTGTCTTGTTCTACAAGACTTGTCTTGTTCTACAAGACTTGTCTTGTTCCCCAAGACTTGTCTTGTTCTACAAGACTTGTCTTGTTCTACAAGACTTGTCTTGTTCTACAAGACTTGTCTTGTTCTACAAGACTTGTCTTGTTCTACAAGACTTGTCTTGTTCTACAAGACTTGTCTTGTTCTACAAGACTTGTCTTGTTCTACAAGACTTGTCTTGTTCTACAAGACTTGTCTTGTTCTACAAGACTTGTCTTGTTCTACAAGACTTGTCTTGTTCTACAAGACTTGTCTTGTTCTACAAGACTTGTCTTGTTCTACAAGACTTGTCTTGTTCTACAAGACTTGTCTTGTTCTACAAGACTTGTCTTGTTCTACAAGCGCCACTCCAAAATATACAACATAAACTTGTTTTACTAAATCTGTTTTTTTTTTTTGTTTTTGCGAAGAGTATTACCACAAATGTAGCAAAATGCGTTGGGATTGTTTAAGCAGACTCTTAGTGAAGACCTCTCGTTTATCTAAAAAAGAAAATGAACAAAATAAAGGTGAGAATATTGTCAGGTGGTCGTTGTTGATATAACTTCTTTCCTTAACTATTAAATAATTTAAAAACAAAATTCTAATCTTTATTAAAACTGTCTTTATACACAAACTGTCACTACATATACATATATACGTGTTATGATAAAGTTGCTGTTAACTGATACATATATACGTGTTATGATTAAGTTGCTGTTAACTGATACATATATACGTGTTATGATAAAGTTGCTGTTAACTGATACATATATACGTGTTATGATAAAGTTGCTGTTAACTGATACATATATACGTGTTATGATAAAGTTGCTGTTAACTGATACATATATACGTGTTATGATAAAGTTGCTGTTAACTGATACATATATACGTGTTATGATAAAGTTGCTGTTAACTGATACATATATACGTGTTATGATAAAGTTGCTGTTAACTGATACATATATACGTGTTATGATAAAGTTGCTGTTAACTGATACATATATACGTGTTATGATAAAGTTGCTGTTAACTGATACATATATACGTGTTATGATAAAGTTGCTGTTAACTGATACATATATACGTGTTATGATTAAGTTGCTGTTAACTGATACATATATACGTGTTATGATTAAGTTGCTGTTAACTGATACATATATACGTGTTATGATTAAGTTGCTGTTAACTGATACATATATACGTGTTATGATAAAGTTGCTGTTAACTGATACATATATACGTGTTATGATAAAGTTGCTGTTAACTGATACATATATACGTGTTATGATAAAGTTGCTGTTAACTGATACATATATACGTGTTATGATAAAGTTGCTGTTAACTGATACATATATACGTGTTATGATAAAGTTGCTGTTAACTGATACATATATACGTGTTATGATAAAGTTGCTGTTAACTGATACATATATACGTGTTATGATAAAGTTGCTGTTAACTGATACATATATACGTGTTATGATAAAGTTGCTGTTAACTGATACATATATACGTGTTATGATTAAGTTGCTGTTAACTGATACATATATACGTGTTATGATTAAGTTGCAGTTAACTGATACATATATACGTGTTATGATTAAGTTGCTGTTAACTGATACATATATACGTGTTATGATAAAGTTGCTGTTAACTGATACATATATACGTGTTATGATAAAGTTGCTGTTAACTGATACATATATACGTGTTATGATAAAGTTGCTGTTAACTGATACATATATACGTGTTATGATAAAGTTGCTGTTAACTGATACATATATACGTGTTATGATAAAGTTGCTGTTAACTGATACATATATACGTGTTATGATAAAGTTGCTGTTAACTGATACATATATACGTGTTATGATAAAGTTGCTGTTAACTGATACATATATACGTGTTATGATAAAGTTGCTGTTAACTGATACATATATACGTGTTATGATTATGTTGCTGTTAACTGATACATATATACGTGTTATGATTAAGTTGCTGTTAACTGAGGCTAGGTATCCATTATCTCACAAACTGGAGCCACTCTCAAAAACCTCTCATTGTCGAATTCACCAACAACCCCAAAATACCCAAAATATCTTCAAAAATTTTTCTAAAGGAAATTTTTTGTTGACGACCAGTGAAATAATAATAATAATAATAATAATAATAATAATAATAATAATAATAATAATAATAATAATAATAATAATAATAATAATAATAATAATAATAATAATCAAACTAGGCTCGCTGGCACGTGTGAAGTGCTACGCTCGTGTGTAGCTCTACACTTGTGTATAGCAATACACGTGTGTAGCTCTACACTTGTGTATAGCAATACACGTGTGTAGCTCTACACTTGTGTATAGCAATACACGTGTGTAGCTCTACACTTGTGTATAACAATACACGTGTGTAGCTCTACACTTGTGTATAGCAATACACGTGTGTAGCTCTACACTTGTGTATAGCAATACACGTGTGTAGCTCTACACTTGTGTATAACAATACACGTGTGTAGCTCTACACTTGTGTATAACAATACACGTGTGTAGCTCTACACTTGTGTATAACAATACACATGTGTAGCTCTACACTTGTGTATAACAATACACGTGTGTAGCACTACACTTGTGTATAACAATACACGTGTGTAGCTCTACACTTGTGTATAACAATACACGTGTGTAGCTCTACACTTGTGTACAGCAATACACGTGTGTAGCTCTACACTTGTGTATAGCAATACACATGTGTAGCTCTACACTTGTGTATAACAATACACGTGTGTAGCTCTACACTTGTGTATAACAATACACGTGTGTAGCTCTACACTTGTGTACAGCAATACACGTGTGTAGCTCTACACTTGTGTATAGCAATACACATGTGTAGCTCTACACTTGTGTATAACAATACACATGTGTAGCTCTACACTTGTGTATAACAATACACGTGTGTAGCTCTACACTAACGTGTAGAGCTACACACAAGTGTCACCACCAAGAGGACAATATTGATCCGCGTAAAAAAGAAAAATAATCGACATCACAGAGTGGAGGAGAGAAGTAATTTTTTTTTCTTACCAGCAGGTTATGAGGTACGAGGACGTTGAGACCAGCACGTCCCTAGCCTACCCATTAACCTAGCTAGTAGTAACCTAACCATTAACATAGCCATTAATCTAACCATTAAGCTACCCATTAACCTAGCCATTAATCTAGTACCTAGCTAGTAACCTAATCATTGGTATAAACCTTGGTAATAAATACCGACAAGTTGGTTTAGAAAGACACGTAAGCAAACACTATAACATATTTATTAGAAAACGTTTCGGTCCTGGGACCTTGAAGTGATCAAGGTCCCAGGACCGAAACGTTTTCTAATAAATATGTTATAGTGTTTGCTTACGTGTCTTTCTAAACCAACCTAATCATTAACCAAACCATTAACCGACCCATTAACCTAACCTAAGCATCATGTTATATCACCTGGTCACTGATGAGTGACTAACTCCTGCAGTTAAAAGGTATAAAATACCGACACGATGGAAAAATAGACACAAACACAGTATAATGCAATCGTTAATGGACAACGTTTGGCTCACACAGTGGACTTGATCAAGTCACAATCAGATCTACCTAAGTAAAGAATACGTGAGTACTATATAGTGTGGAGAGTCAGGTGGAGAATGTTGGGTAGGTTGGATATGAGAAGGACCATGAATGTTCCGTCTCATATCCAACCTACTTAACATTCTCCACACTAAATATACTCACGTATTCTTTACCCAGGTAGATCTGTTTGTGACTTGATAATGTCCACTGTGTGGGTCAAACGTTGTCAATAAACGATCTCATTATATTGCATTTGTGGTTATTTTTTCCAAATATCTTACCCATACAGAGCGTCTGATGACGTTCGTCTCCTGCCATGTATAACATACATGTATAACATGCATGTATAACATACATGTATAACATACATGGCAGTGTGTGCTAAGTCTTGAACTGTGGTCTTTAAGACTAAAACCACAGCCTGAGAGAAGTCTTGCACTGCGGTCTTCAAGAAAAAAACAAAGTCACTGAACTGGTGACCGCGATCTCTAAAACTGGACCAACAATTTCCACTTCGAAAACTTTCTTTATAAACACACACACACACACACACACACACACACACACACACACACACACACACACATATATATATATACACATATATATATATATACATATACATACATATATATATATATATTTGCACTGATCAATTTTTACACGATAACAGTTATCCTTCCTCATCTCACTTCAAAAGACCAGCTAAGAGCTGTTATCATACCTCAGCTCATTCCAAAGCCCAGCCCTATCTAAAGTACACCACCACCCGTCCCCAGGATGCGACCCACACCAGTCGACTAACACCCAGGTACCTACTTACTGCCAGGTGAAGAGGACAGCATGTGTAGCCGCGATGGTTATCTTGGTGACTCACGTTATCTGCAGTTATCTTTTTAACTACACAATTTAGTCACTAACTGATCTCTGGGAAATGTTTCTTTTATCAATAAATATACAAGTGTTTTTGCTACTGTAGGTTACGTTACGTTATCTTACGTTACACTAAATTAAAATTAGCAAAGTTAGGTTACGTCTGATGACGTTACTTGAAGTTAGTTAACGTCTGATGACGTTATACTTAAGGTTAGGTTACGTCTAGTGACGTCACTTAAGGTTATCTTATGTTTGATAAGATTACTTGGGTTAAAAAGTGTTACATTAGATTATTTACGTTACATTAGGCTACGTTATATTAGATAGACGAGTGCGTGTGTGTGTGTGTGTGTAAGGGGAGTGGAGGCTGCTGATGGCGCTACCAACCGGACGCTACACTTCCTTTACGTCGGTCAGGAAGTGTGAGTGACTCTCACTACCACCACCACCACCACTACTTTCACCACTACTGTATGGTCACCCACCACTACTACCACCATCATCACCACCACCACTACCACTACCACCACCATCACCACCATCACTATCACCGCCATCACCGAAGCATGTTCTAGGCATATTCCTCTAAGAAAGAAAAAGAGCAGGAGTAAACTGGAGAGAGAAAGACGCTCCCTCTACAGAAGACGACGAAGAATCACTGAGCTTCTCAGGAACGCTAGAATATCTGATACACGGAAGGAGGCGCTGACCAAGGAAGTGGAAACTATCGAACTTAAGTTAAAGGACTCTTACAGGAACCAGGAGAGACAGGAGGAGCTTAAAGCTATTAGTGAAATTGAAAGAATTCGAAATATTTCTTTTCATATGCCAAAAACAAGGCAAATACCACATCTAGTATCGGGCCCTTACTCAGATGACAACAAGGAAATGAGTGAAATATTGAAATCCCAGTACGACTCTGTGTTTAGTGAACCACTAATCGGTCTGAGGATCGACGACCCAAATGATTTCTTCATGAATGAGCCTCAAAACTCCATAAATGAATGCCAATTTTCCGACATTACCCTAACTCCAATAGACTTTGAAAAAGCCAGTGACAACATGCCCATGCACTCTGCCCCAGGCCCAGACTCGTGGAACTCTGTGTTCATTAAGAACTGCAAGAAACCCCTCTCACGTGCCCCAAGTACACTATGGAGGAGGAGCTTGGACATGGGTGAAATTCCACAGTCACTTAAAACAACGGATATAGCCCCACTCCATAAAGGTGGCAGCAAAGCATTAGCTAAGAACTATAGACCAATAGCTCTAACGTCCCACATCATAAAAATCTTTGAAAGAGTGCTAAGAAGCAGGACTGCAAACCACCTGGATTCCCAAAAACTGCACAATCCAGGGCAACATGGGTTCAGGGCAGGTCGCTCCTGCCTCTCACAACTACTGGATCACTATGATATGGCCTTGGATGCACTGGAAGAAAATCAAACTGCAGATGTAATATACACAGACTTTGCAAAAGCGTTTGACAAGTGCGATCATGACGTAATAACGCACAAAATACGTGCTAAAGGAATAACTGGCAAAGTGGGGAGATGGATCCTCAACTTCCTAACCAATCGAACACAAAGAGTAGTGGTCAACAGAGTTAAATCGGAGGCTGCCATAGTGAAGAGCTCTGTTCCACAAGGCACAGTACTCGTCCCCATCCTGTTCCTCATCCTCATATCAGACACAGACAGAGATATAACCCAAACATAAACATATGTGCAGTTTAATGTGATCCTTTATTGACAACGTTTCGCCCACACAGTGGGCTTTTTCAAGTCACAAACAGATCTACCTGGGGTGGAAGGTACGTGAGTATTTATAGTCAGGTTCAGAATGTTGAGGTCAGGTGGAGAATGCTGCATCTGATGATCTACCGGGTGGGGTTATAGAGTCTAAAATCTTGGGTAGCTTGGCAGGGGTATTGGACAAGTTGTGAGCAGACCTTCTGCAGTGTTCTATGTTCTTATGTGGGATAGCGATGAAGAAGTTTCTTGGCAAGTGGTTCAGCTATGTTATAGAAGCCATTGTTCTGGTTGAAATTGTTGGTTATAGAGATAAGCGATGATTCCAGGATTCTTCGGTATTGAGTGTTGTCTTCTGTGGCGATAAGTCTTGAGTTTCTGTAGTTAATTAAATGGTTGTGTGAATTGCGATGTTGTACACAGGCATTCCTTGTATCGTCAGTCCTGCTTGCGTATTGGTGTTCTGAAATACGTGTTTGGAGGTCTGTTGATGTTTCGCCCACGTATAATTTGTTGCAGTCATTACAAGGGATTATGTATACCCCTGCAGAGGATGGAAGCTTGTCCTGTCTACTACTGGTGATGTCCTTGATGGTCGTGGTTGTGGAGGTAGATACTTGGAATGATGTACTGGAAAAGACTATAAATACTCACGTACCTTCCACCCCAGGTAGATCTGTTTGTGACTTGAAAAAGCCCACTGTGTGGGCTAAACGTTGTCAACAAAGGATCACATTAAACTGCATATGTGTTTATGTTTGCATTGTGTCGGTATTCTATACCATTTATTTTCATCAGAGATATAATCCACAGCACCGTATCATCCTTTGCGGATGATACTAGGATCTGCATGAGGCTGTCATCTGCTGAGGACGCGGTTAACCTCCAAGAAGATATAAACAAAGTTTTCCAGTGGGCAACGGTAAACAATATGATGTTCAATGAGGACAAATTCCAACTACTCCGTTATGGAAAACTGGAGGAGATAATAACTAGAACAGAGTATACTACACACTCTGGCCATACAATAGAGCGGAAAAATAATGTAAGGGACCTGGGAGTAGTAATGTCTGAGGATCTCACTTTCAAGGATCACAACAGTGCCACGATCACAAGTGCAAAGAAAATGATAAGATGGAAAATGAGAACGTTCAAAACGAGAGATACCAAGCCCATGATGATCCTTTTCAAATCACTTGTTCTCTCTAGGTTGGAATACTGCTGTACATTAACATCTTCGTTCAAAGCAGGTGAAATCGCAGATCTAGAGAGTGTACAGAGATCCTTTACTGCACGTATAAGTTCTGTCAAGCACCTTAACTACTGGGAACGCTTGGAAGCACTTGACTTGTACTCGTTGGAACGCAGGAGGGAGAGATATATCATAATCTACACTTGGAAAATCCTGGAAGGAATGGTCCCAAATCTGCACACAGAAATCACTCCCTACGAAAGTAAAAGACTGGGCAGGCGATGCAAAATACCCCAATTAAAAGTAGGGGCGCCATTGGTGCACTAAGAGAAAACACCATAAGTGTCCGGGGCCCAAGACTGTTCAACAGCCTCCCACCGAGCATAAGGGGAATTACCAATAAACCCCTGGCTTCCAGGCTGTGGTTTGTACGTTGGACTGCGTGCGGCCAGCAGTAACAGCCTGGTTGATCAGGCCCTGATCCACCGGGAGGCCTGGTCGTGGACCGGGCCGCGGGGGCGTTGATTCCCGGAATAACCTCCAGGTAGACCCCAGGTAGGTAGACCCCAAGTAGGTAGACCACCACTATCACCACCACCATCACTATCACCACCACCACCATCGCCACCACCACCACCATCACCACCATCACCACAATCACCACCACCATCAACACCATCACCATCAACACCATCACCACCACCATCACCACCACCACAACCACCATCACCATCATCACCACCACCACCACCACCATCAACACCATCACCATCAACACCATCACCACCACCACAACCACCACCACAACCACCACCACAACCACCATCACCATCATCACCACCACCACCACCACCACCACCACCACCACCACCATCATCACCACCACCATCACTATCACGACCATCACCACCACCACCAACATCACCATCACCACCACCACCATCACCACCAGCATCACCACCACCATCACCACCACCACCATCACCACCAGCATCACCACCACCATCACCACCACCATCACTATCACCACCATCACCACCACCAGCATCACCACCACCACCACCATCACTATCACCACCACCATCACTATCATCACCACCATCACTATCACCACCACCATCACCACCATCACTACCACCACCACCACCATCATCACCACCACCATCACCACCACCATCACTATCACCACCACCATCACTATCATCACCACCATTACCACCATCACTATCATCACCACCACCACCATCATCACCACCATCACTATCACCACCACCATCGCCACCACCATCACCACCACCACCACCACCACCACAACCACCACCATCACCGCCATCACCACCACCACCACCAACACTATCACCACCACAATCACCACCACCACTATCACCACCATCACCATCACTATCACCACCACCATCACTATCACAACCACCATCACCACCACCATCACCACCGCCATCACTATCACAACCACCATCACCACCACCATCACCACCACCACCATCACCACCACCATCACTATCACCACCACCATCACCACCACCATCACCACCACCACCATCACCACCACCACCATCACCACCACCATCACTATCACAACCACCATCACCACCGCCATCACTATCACAACCACCACCACCACCATCACCACCACCACCATCACCACCACCATCATCACTATCACAACCAACATCACCACCACCACCACCAAAATCACCACTGCCATCACTATCACAACCACCACCACCACCACCATCACTATCACAACCACCATCAACACCACCACCACCATCACCACCGCCATCACTATCACAACCACCACCACCACCACCATCACCACTACCATCACTATCACAACCACCATCACCACCACCACCACCATCACCACCACCATCACCACCACCATCACTATCACAACCACCATCACCACCACCACCACCATCACCACCACCACCACCACCACCACCACCACCACCACCACCATCACCACCACCATCACTATCACAACCACCACCACCACCATCACCACCACCACCACCACCATCACCACCACCATCACTATCACAACCACCATCACCACCACCATCACCACCACCACCATCACCACCACCATCACCATCACCACCACCATCACCACCACCACCATCACCACCACCATCACTATCACCACCAGCATCACTATCACAACCACCATCACCACCACCATCACCACCATCACCACCACCACCACCACCACCACCACCACCATCACCACCACCACCACCATCACCACCACCATCACTATCACAACCACCACCACCACCACCATCACCACTATCACAACCACCATCACTACCACCACTACCATCACCACCACCATCACTATCACAACCACCATCACCACCACCACCATCACTATCACAACCACCATCACCACCACCACCACCATCACCACCACTATCACAACTACCACCACCACCATCACCACCACCACCACCACCATCACCACCACCATCACTATCACAACCACCATCACCACCACCACCATCACCACCACCATCACTATCACAACCACCATCACCACCACCACCACCATCACCACCACCATCACTACCACAACCACCATCACCACCACCACCACCATCACCACCACCACCACCATCACCACCTCACCATCACTATCACAACCACCACCACCACCACCACCATCACCACCATCACCACCACCACCATCACCACCACCATCACTATCACAACCACCATCACCACCACCACCATCACCACCACCATCACCATCACAACCACCATCACCACCACCACCACCATCACCACCACCACCACCATCACCACCATCACCACCACCACCACCATCACCACCATCACCACCACCACCACCACCATCACCACCACCATCACTATCACAACCACCATCACCACCACCATCACCACCACCATCACCACCACCATCACTATCACCACCACCATCACCACCACCATCACCACCACCATCACCATCACAACCACCACCACCACCACCATCATCACCACCATCACTATCACAACCACCACCGCCATCACCACCACCACCATCACCATCACCATCACCACCATCACCACCACCACCACCATCACCACCACCATCACTATCACAACCGCCATCACCACCGCCATCACCACCACCACCATCACCACCACCATCACCATCACCATCACCACCACCATCACCACCACCACCACCATCACCACCACCATCACTATCACCACCACCATCACTATCACCACCACCATCACTATCACAACCACCATCACCACCACCACCACCACCATCACCACCACCATCACTATCACAACCACCATCACCTCCACCACCATCACTATCACAACCACCATCACCACCACCATCACTATCACCACCACCATCACTATCACAACCACCATCACCACCACCATCACCATCACCACCACCACCACCACCACCACCATCACCACCACCATCACCACCACCATCACTATCACAACCACCATCACCACACTTGTAATTACTTTCTCTCAGGGAAACTCACAAGACAGTCTTGGAGGTTAAAATCTTTCCTTCATAACTGCTACAGTGTTACACTGCTACAGTGTTACCCTGCTACAGTGTTACACTGCTTCACACAGTGTTACACTGCTACAGTGTTACCCTGCTACAGTGTTACCCTGCTACAGTGTTACACTGCTTCACACAGTGTTACACTGCTACAGTGTTACCCTGCTACAGTGTTACACTGATTCACACAGTGTTACACTGCTACAGTGTTACCCTGCTACAGTGTTACCCTGCTACAGTGTTACACTGCTTCACACAGTATTACACTGCTACAGTGTTACCCTGCTACAGTGTTACACTGCTTCACACAGTGTTACACTGTTACAGTGTTACCCTGCTACAGTGTTACCCTGCTACAGTGTTACATTGCTTCACACAGTGCTACACTGCTACAGTGTTACCCTGCTACAGTGTTACACTGCTTCACACAGTGTTACACTGCTACAGTGTTACACTGTTTCACACAGTGTTACACTGCTTCACACTGTGTTACAGTACTACACAGTGTTACACTGCTTCACACTGTGTTACAGTGCTACACAGTGTTACACTGCTACACACTGTGTTACACTGCTTCACACTGTGTTACAGTGCTACACACTGTGTTACAGTGTTACACAGTGTTACACTGCTTCACACTGTGATACACTGCTTCACACTGTGTTACAGTGCTACACACTGTTACACTGCTACAGTGTTACACTGCTACATCACTATGTTACACTGCTACATCACTATGTTACACTGCTACATCACTATGTTACACTGCTACATCACTATGTTACACTGCTACATCACTATGTTACACTGCTACATCACTATGTTACACTGCTTCACACTGTTACACTGCTACACTGTGTTACATTGCTACACACTGCTACACAGTGTTACACTGCTTCACACTGTTGCATTGCTTCACACTGTGTTACACTGCTACACACTGTTACACTGCTACACACAGTGTTACACTGCTTCACACTGTTACACTGCTACACTGTGTTACATTGCTACACACTGTGTTACACTGCATTTATCAACTGATGTTTTATACCATTATCAGGCTTCCCACCACACACACAGTTAACGGCACTACCAGGGAGAAGGCTCGAACCTCAGGCAGGTTCCCTGTCAACCCTGGAGGTTCCTCCAGTGTGACCCTCCTCCATGACAAGCTGAGTGGGGGGGGGAGGCGTCTATTGTGCTAACACCGTACGAGATAATCAACCAATCCATCAAACAAATTAAACAATCAACCAGTTAAGGACACAAATTAAACAATAAGTTAATCAAACCAATTAACACTTTTCCCCCCCAAAAAAAATAGTTTTAAAAGATATTTGAAGATATTTTGGGTATTTTGGGGTTGTTGGTGAATTCGACAATGAGAGGTTTTTGAGAGTGGCTCCAGTTTGTGAGATACTGGATACCTAGCCTCAGTTAACAGCAACTTAATCATAACAGGTATATATGTATCAGTTAACAGCAACATAATCATAACACGTATATATGTATCAGTTAACAGCAACTTTATCATAACACGTATATATGTATCAGTTAACAGCAACTTAATCATAACACGTATATATGTATCAGTTAACAGCAACTTAATCATAACAGGTATATATGTATCAGTTAACAGCAACATAATCATAACACGTATATATGTATCAGTTAACAGCAACTTTATCATAACACGTATATATGTATCAGTTAACAGCAACTTAATCATAACACGTATATATGTATCAGTTAACAGCAACTTAATCATAACAGGTATATATGTATCAGTTAACAGCAACATAATCATAACACGTATATATGTATCAGTTAACAGCAACTTTATCATAACACGTATATATGTATCAGTTAACAGCAACTTTATCATAACACGTATATATGTATCAGTTAACAGCAACTTTATCATAACACGTATATATGTATCAGTTAACAGCAACTTTATCATAACACGTATATATGTATCAGTTAACAGCAACTTTATCATAACACGTATATATGTATCAGTTAACAGCAACTTTATCATAACACGTATATATGTATATGTAGTGACAGTTTGTGTATAAAGACAGTTTTAATAAAGATTAGAATTTTGTTTTTAAATTATTTAATAGTTAAGGAAAGAAGTTATATCAACAACGACCACCTGACAATATTCTCACCTTTATTTTGTTCATTTTCTTTTTTAGATAAACGAGAGGTCTTCACTAAGAGTCTGCTTAAACAATCCCAACGCATTTTGCTACATTTGTGGTAATACTCTTTGCAAAAACAAAAAAAAAAAACAGATTTAGTAAAACAAGTTTATGTTGTATATTTTGGAGTGGCGCTTGTAGAACAAGACAAGTCTTGTAGAACAAGACAAGTCTTGTAGAACAAGACAAGTCTTGGGGAACAACACAAGTCTTGTAGAACAAGACAAGTCTTGTAGAACAAGACAAGTCTTGTAGAACAAGACAAGTCTTGGGGAACAACACAAGTCTTGTAGAACAAGACAAGTCTTGTAGAACAAGACAAGTCTTGGGGAACAAGACAAGTCTTGTAGAACAAAACAAGTCTTGGGGAACAAGACAAGTCTTGTAGAACAAGACAAGTCTTGTAGAACAAGACAAGTCTTGGGGAACAAGACAAGTCTTGTAGAACAAGACAAGTCTTGTAGAACAAGACAAGTCTTGTAGAACAAGACAAGTCTTGTAGAACAAGACAAGTCTTGAGGAACAAGACAAGTCTTGTAGAACAAGACAAGTCTTGTAGAACAAGACAAGTCTTGTAGAACAAGACAAGTCTTGTAGAACAAGACAAGTCTTGTAGAACAAGACAAGTCTTACAGAACAAGACAAGTCTTACAGAACAAGACAAGTCTTGTAGAACAAGACAAGTCTTGTAGAACAAGACAAGTCTTGGGGAACAAGACAAGTCTTGTAGAACAAGACAAGTCTTGGGGAACAAGACAAGTCTTGTAGAACAAGACAAGTCTTGTAGAACAAGACAAGTCTTGTAGAACAAGACAAGTCTTGTAGAACAAGACAAGTCTTGAGGAACAAGACAAGTCTTGTAGAACAAGACAAGTCTTGTAGAACAAGACAAGTCTTGTAGAACAAGACAAGTCTTGTAGAACAAGACAAGTCTTGTAGAACAAGACAAGTCTTACAGAACAAGACAAGTCTTACAGAACAAGACAAGTCTTGTAGAACAAGACAAGTCTTGTAGAACAAGACAAGTCTTGTAGAACAAGACAAGTCTTGAGGAACAAGACAAGTCTTGTAGAACAAGACAAGTCTTGTAGAACAAGACAAGTCTTGTAGAACAAGACAAGTCTTGTAGAACAAGACAAGTCTTGTAGAACAAGACAAGTCTTACAGAACAAGACAAGTCTTACAGAACAAGACAAGTCTTGTAGAACAAGACAAGTCTTGTAGAACAAGACAAGTCTTGGGGAACAAGACAAGTCTTGTAGAACAAGACAAGTCTTGGGGAACAAGACAAGTCTTGTAGAACAAGACAAGTCTTGTAGAACAAGACAAGTCTTGTAGAACAAGACAAGTCTTGTAGAACAAGACAAGTCTTGAGGAACAAGACAAGTCTTGTAGAACAAGACAAGTCTTGTAGAACAAGACAAGTCTTGTAGAACAAGACAAGTCTTGTAGAACAAGACAAGTCTTGTAGAACAAGACAAGTCTTACAGAACAAGACAAGTCTTGTAGAACAAGACAAGTCTTGTAGAACAAGACAAGTCTTGTAGAACAAGACAAGTCTTGGGGAACAAGACAAGTCTTGTAGAACAAGACAAGTCTTGTAGAACAAGACAAGTCTTGGGGAACAAGACAAGTCTTGTAGAACAAGACAAGTCTTGTAGAACAAGACAAGTCTTGTAGAACAAGACAAGTCTTGGGGAACAAGACAAGTCTTGTAGAACAAGACAAGTCTTGTAGAACAAGACAAGTCTTGGGGAACAAGACAAGTCTTGGGGAACAAGACAAGTCTTGTAGAACAAGACAAGTCTTGTAGAACAAGACAAGTCTTGTAGAACAAGACAAGTCTTGTAGAACAAGACAAGTCTTGGGGAACAACACAAGTCTTGTAGAACAAGACAAGTCTTGTAGAACAAGACAAGTCTTGGGGAACAAGACAAGTCTTGTAGAACAAAACAAGTCTTGGGGAACAAGACAAGTCTTGTAGAACAAGACAAGTCTTGTAGAACAAGACAAGTCTTGGGGAACAAGACAAGTCTTGGGGAACAAGACAAGTCTTGTAGAACAAGACAAGTCTTCGGGAACAAGACAAGTCTTGGGGAACAAGACAAGTCTTGTAGAACAAGACAAGTCTTATAGAACAAGACAAGTCTTGTAGAACAAGACAAGTCTTGTAGAACAAGACAAGTCTTGGGGAACAAGACAAGTCTTGTAGAACAAGACAAGTCTTGGGGAACAAGACAAGTCTTGTAGAACAAGACAAGTCTTGGGCTACCTACATGGCTTGTAAAACCTGTGTAGAATGCTGACGACCGTGGGAAAATAGATAAAGGGAAAGTTTAAACTTGGGTGTACCTATGGTGTGGAGAGAACCACCACGACCATTATTTTTGTATGATGGATGTGAAAGGTTTCAGTGGATACAGTAAGTCAAGTGGGAACATCGTGATGTGGAGTCAGCAAGGATCACTGTGCCACACAGTGAAGACGTTACCATACCAGTGTTTACAACACTGCCTGACCTTCCACTGTCAGATGTTGAAGAAACTCAGAGTTTAGGATGTAACACAGGTGATAGCAGTAGAAGTTAATATAAAGTAAACATTTCAACAGCCCAGCAGTTCTCCCAAGAACTCAATGATCTGATACGTGACCTCAGTCTCTCACAGCAATCATCTGAACTTTTAGCATCCACACTAAAAGAACTGTCTACAACAAGAAGTTAAAATAACAGCTTATTAGACAAGATAGGTTGAATTCCTTCCTTACTTCCGCCATGATAAAGAACTTGCATACTGCAATAACATCTCTGGACTTGTTCTTCGAATGGGACTTGAATACCGACCACGAGATTGGCGACTGTTTATAGACACTTCCATCAGAAGCTTGAAATATGTCTTATTGCACACTGGTAAGCAATATACATCTCTTACAATTACAATCTCAACAAAACTTGAACAGGAATACGAAAATATTAAAATGGCATTGTAGAAGTTTTGGTATCATGAGCACAAGATGTTTGTGTTGATCTGAAGATGATCAATTTCTTGCTTGGTCAACAGTGGTATTACAAAGTACCTTTGTTGCACCTGTTTGTGGGACAGTAGAGCGAAGGAAGATTATTAGAGAAAAGTGACATGTCCTTCAAGAGAAAACATGACTATGTGCAGCAAACATTATTAACGAGCCACTAGCTGACAGGAATAACATTATTCTGCCACCACTCAACATTTAGTTAGGACTAATAAAGCAGTTCGTGAAGACCTTGGAAAAAGATGACAATTGTTTCAATAAAGCAGTTCGTGAAGACCTTGGAAAAAGATGACAATTGTTTCAATACATACTTGAAGATCTTTCCCTGGACTAAATTTGAAAAAAAAAACTGAAAGGTGGAATCTGTGATGGTTCTCAAATTCCAGAGATTGTCAAGGATTTTAACTTCACAAAATGTATGAATGGTGTTGAAGTTTGTGCATGATGCTGTTATGAGTCAGTTGTCAAGAGCTTCCTGGGTAACAACACAGCAGACAATTATGAAGAACTGGCGCAAAACATGTTCACAAGGTTTAAGGACTTAGGAACTATTATGAGCATAAAGGTAAACTGTCTCCATGGCCACCTAGACAGATTTCCACATAATCTTGGTGAGGTGAGAAACAAGGGAAGAGGTTCCAGCAAGATATAAAGGTGATGGAGGAAAGGTGTCAAGGTAGATGGAACACACATGATGGTAGACTGTTGCTGGAGCTTCCATCGGCACTGTCCTGAAGACCAACATTAAAGAAAATCGTACAACGTCTTCATATGCAGTAATTAGTAGTATCTGAATTATCTTACTATGTTAATCTGTTATATATAAGGAAGTGGTAGTATATATTACATAATCTAAAAAAATAATTTCAATGCAATATGTAAGTTAGTCCCGCCTGACCAATACATTTTTCAGATCTTTTATATTTTTCAATGATACCAAATTTATCAAAAAACTAGAGCCAATCAGGGAAAACTGGTGACATACTGTGACCCAGCACCACACACTGACCTTAAAATCACTGTAATATCATTGACCAGAATAGGCATGTCCACCAGTGAATTGTCAGACTAATATACATCAATAAAATTAAACAATTAATCAACCAATCAGGTACTGTCACTCAGCCCAGTTGGCTGCAGTGCTGCAGTGCTGCAGTGCTGCAGTGATGCAGTGCTGCAGTGCTGCAGTGCTGCAGTGATGCAGTGCTGCAGTGCTGCAGTGCTGCAGTGATGCAGTGATGCAGTGCTGCAGTGCTGCAGTGATGCAGTGCTGCAGTGCTGCAGTGCTGCAGTGATGCTTGAAGACTTGAGTTAAATCACAACATACTCAGTAATTCTCTCTCTCTCTCTCAGCCCTGTATGTACACAAAATTTGTTTACCATGTCATTAACATGGTAACCATAGTTACGTGGTTATCATGGCAGTATAACTACCATAACATCCTCCCCTCACACCCTTCTGTTACCCTCTCCCCTCACTCCCTCCTGTTGCTCTTCCTCCCTCTCTCCCTGTCGTTTACTCCTCACAGACTTCACCGCCAGCTGGTCACTTCACAGACTTCACCGCTAGCTGGTCACTTCACAGACTTCACCGCTAGCTGGTCACTTCACAGACTTCACCGCTAGCTGGTCACTTCACAGACTGCACCGCCAGCTGGTCACCTCACAGGCTGCACCGCCAGCTGGTCACCTCACAGGCTGCACCGCCAGCTGGTCACCTCACAGGCTGCACCGCTAGCTGGTCACTTCACAGACTGCACCGCCAGCTGGTCGCCTCACAGACTGCACCGCCAGCTGGTCACCTCACAGAATTCACCGCCAGCTGGTCACCTCACAGACTTCACCGCTAGCTGGTCACCTCACAGACTGCACCGCCAGCTGGTCGCCTCACAGGCTACACCGCCAGCTGGTCGCCTCACAGACTGCACCGCCAGCTGGTCACCTCACAGACTTCACCGCTAGCTGGTCACCTCACAGACTGCACCGCCAGCTGGTCATCTCACAGGCTGCACCGCCAGCTGGTCATCTCACAGGCTGCACCGCCAGCTGGTCACCTCACAGGCTGCACCGCCAGCTGGTCACCTCACAGGCTGCACCGCCAGCTGGTCACCTCACAGCTGCGTTAAATACAAGGGGAAAAAATCCATAATTTTTATATTCTTCTTTGGTTTTGACTTCCTGTCATTGTTGCCAGCGCGGCCACCAAGGTTACAACCCCCTCCCAACCCCCTTCAAAACACCGGGTTACTAACCCAGGATAACCCCGGAGGGTTAGCAAGCCAGGATAACCCTGGAGGGTTAGCAACCCAGGATAACCCTGGAGGGTTAGCAAGCCAGGATAACCCCGGAGGGTTAGCAAGCCAGGATAACCCCGGAGGGTTAGCAAGCCAGGATAACCCTGGAGGGTTAGCAAGCCAGGATAACCCCGGAGGGTTAGCAAGCCAGGATAACCCCGGAGGGTTAGCAAGCCAGGATAACCCTGGAGGGTTAGCAAGCCAGGATAACCCCAGAGGGTTAGCAAGCCAGGAAAACCCTGGAGGGTTAGCAAGCCAGTAAAACCCTGGATGATTAGCAAGCCAGGATAACCCTGGAGGGTTACCAAGCCATGATAACCCTGGAGGGTTACCAAGATAACCCTGGAAGGTTACCAAGATAACCCTGGAGGGTTACCAAGCTGGGATAACCCCGGAGGTTTAACAAGTCAGAATAACCCCAGAGGGTTAGCAAGCCAGGAAAACCCTGGAGGGTTAGCAAGCCAGGATAACCCTGGAGGGTTACCAAGATAACCCTGGAGGGTTACCAAGATAACCCTGGAGGGTTACCAAGATAATCCTGGAGGGTTACCAAGATAACCCTGGAGGGTTACCAAGCCAGAATAACCCCGGAGGGTTAACAAGTCAGGATAACCCTGGAGGGTTAGCAAGCCAGGATAACCCTGGAGGGTTAGCAAGCCAGGATAACCCTGGAGGGTTAGCAAGCCAGGATAACCCTGGAGGGTTAGCAAGCCAGGATAACCCTGGAGGGTTAGCAAGCCAGGATAACCCTGGAGGGTTAGCAAGCCAGGATAACCCCGGAGGGTTAGCAAGCCAGGAAAACCCTGGAGGGTTAGCAAGCCAGGATAACCCTGGAGGCTTAGCTCTCAGTAAGGCTAAATGTAAATAACCTGTATAGATGAATAATATAGTTTACAATATAGTCTGCTAAAATATCAACTTATTAATATTCAAGAATTTTTGTGTGTTCACGTACTCTCAGAAGTCTGAGATTTAACAGTCTAGATTTGAGTGCACCAAGTCTGCCTTTTCTGTTAAACACTTCTTTCTTTGTACATATCCTTCCTCAGAATCCGTAGATCACATGAATACAGATCAATCGATGATTTTTTTTTATTATCCCTTCTATTGTGTAATCCCAGTGTTGAATCTCATTCTGAGTTGTGCTATATCATACCTTGTAATGCATTACAGTAAGTTACGTTCGCTTCCATTCCGACATTCTCCTGATGTATGCTATAATGTTCAATTGTGCACTTTGTCATTGTACAGAATCAGCCCAAGCCGTACGCCTGTTGTCTCTAGTTGTATTAGCTGTATGTCGGGACGACATACGTTAGCGTCGCCGAGCTCTCAGTAGTATCAGTTACTCAGTAGTACCAGTACCAGTTACCAGTAGTAGTGACTCACTACCAACCGTCTGTATGAATCACTTATTATTCACTGTTACAGCTGACCCTAGCATGTTTTGAACGCCGCTCACCCTCTAGGAATCAACTCGTGAGTCAGTTGAAGGATAGACAGGGGAGACGGAGGTCAGGCTTGGCGCTTCCCATATAGTCCGTCGAATACACGTAATTATTGCCTACGTGAGTGTTATTACCCAATCTACGTTTCAGAACCCACGGGGCATAGCAACCCAGGATAACCTTGGAGGGTTACCAAGCCATGATAACCCTGGAGAGTTACCAAACTAAGATAACCCTGGAGGGTTACCAAGCCATGATAACCTTGGAGGGTTAGCAAGCCAGGATACCCTGGAGGGTTAGCAAGCCAGACATAAAGGAGTGAACAACTCCAGTCACTACTGAAGTAATCACCTCAAACATCTTCCTCATGTCTTCTTTCATCTCCAATATCCTTGTCGGTACTGCATTGATCAACACACTGACGGGCGAAACGTCGGTACACTCAGGATACCCAAGTGTCGCTCATGTGTTTAACATATAACACCAGGCAGTGTTATGGTGGTGTTCAGTGTTCACAACACCAGGCAGTGTTATGGTGGTGTTCACAACATCAGGCAGTGTTATGGTGGTGTTCACAACACCAGGCAGTGTTATGGTGGTGTTCACAACACCAGGCAGTGTTATGGTGGTGTTCACAACACCAGGCAGTGTTATGTTGGTGCTCACAACACCAGGCAGTGTTATGGTGGTGTTCACAACACCAGGCAGTGTTATGGTGGTGTTCACAACACCAGGCAGTGTTATGGTGGTGTTCAGTGTTCACAACACCAGGCAGTGTTATGGTGGTGCTCACAACACCAGGCAGTGTTATGGTGGTGTTCAGTGTTCACAACACCAGGCAATGTTATGGTGGTGTTCACAACACCAGGCAGTGTTATGGTGGTGTTCAGTGTTCACAACAGCAGGCAGTGTTATGGTGGTGTTCACAACACCAGGCAGTGTTATGTTGGTGTTCACAACACCAGGCAATGTTATGTTGGTGCTCACAACACCAGGCAGTGTTATGGTGGTGTTCACAACACCAGGCAGTGTTATGGTGGTGTTCAGTGTTCACAACAGCAGGCAGTGTTATGGTGGTGTTCACAACACCAGGCAGTGTTATGTTGGTGTTCACAACACCAGGCAGTGTTATGGTGGTGTTCACAACACCAGGCAGTGTTATGGTGGTGTTCACAACACCAGGCAGTGTTATGGTGGTGTTCAGTGTTCACAACACCAGGCAGTGTTATGGTGGTGCTCACAACACCAGGCAGTGTTATGGTGGTGTTCAGTGTTCACAACACCAGGCAATGTCATGGTGGTGTTCACAACACCAGGCAGTGTTATGTTGGTGCTCACAACACCAGGCAGTGTTATGGTGGTGTTCACAACACCAGGCAGTGTTATGGTGGTGTTCAGTGTTCACAACACCAGGCAGTGTTATGGTGGTGTTCACAACACCAGGCAGTGTTATGTTGGTGTTCACAACACCAGGCAGTGTTATGGTGGTGTTCACAACACCAGGCAGTGTTATGGTGGTGTTCAGTGTTCACAACACCAGGCAGTGTTATGTTGGTGTTCACAACACCAGGCAGTGTTATGTTGGTGTTCACAACACCAGGCAGTGTTATGTTGGTGCTCACAACACCAGGCAGTGTTATGGTGGTGTTCACAACACCAGGCAGTGTTATGGTGGTGTTCACAACACCAGGCAGTGTTATGTTGGTGCTCACAACACCAGGCAGTGTTATGGTGGTGTTCACAACACCAGGCAGTGTTATGGTGGTGTTCACAACACCAGGCAGTGTTATGTTCGTGCTCACAACACCAGGCAGTGTTATGGTGGTGTTCACAACACCAGGCAGTGTTATGGTGGTGTTCACAACACCAGGCAGTGTTATGGTGGTGTTCACAACACCAGGCAGTGTTATGGTGGTGTTCACAACACCAGGCAGTGTTATGGTGGTGTTCACAACACCAGGCAGTGTTATGGTGGTGTTCACAACACCAAGCAGGGTTATGGTGGTGTTCACAACACCATGCAGTGTTATGGTGGTGTTCACAGTGTTCACAACACAAGGCAGTGTTATGGTAGTGTTCACACAGTGTTCACAACACCAGGCAGTGTTATGTTCACACGGTGTTCACAACACCAGGCAGGGTTATGGTGTTCACACAGTGTTCACAACACCAGGTAGTGTTATGGTGGTGTTCACACTGTTCACAACACCAGGCAGGGTTATGGTAGTGTTCACACAGTGTTCACAACACAAAGCAGGGTTATGGTGGTGTTCACACAATGTTCACAACGCCAGGTAGTGTTATGGTAGTGTTCACACAGTGTTCACAGCGCCAGGCAGGGTTATGGTAGTGTTCACATAGTGTTCACAACACCAGGCAGGGTTATGGTGTTCACACAGTGTTCACAGCACCAGGCAGGGTTATGGTGTTCACAGCACCAGGCAGGGTTATGGTAGTGTTCACACAGTGTTCACAACACCAGGCAGGGTTATGGTAGTGTTCACAACACCAGGCAGGGTTATGGTGTTCACACAGTGTTCACAGCACCAGGCAGAGTTATGGTAGTGTTCACAACACCAGGTAGTGTTATGGTGTTCACACAGTGTTCACAGCACCAGGCAGGGTTATGGTAGTGTTCACAACACCAGGCAGGGTTATGGTGTTCAAACAGTGTTCACAACACCAGGCTGTTATGGTGGTGTTCACACAGTGTTCACAACACCAGGCTGTTATGGTGGTGTTCACAGAGTGTTCAGCTATAGTGCTCCAGTAAACACAGAATATAATTAAACATTATAGTCTGAGATGTTTACATGTACGTGTATATGTACGTATGTGTATATGTACGTGAGTACGTATATATGTACGTGAGTGTGGTGTGTGTGTATATGTACGTGAGTGTGTTGTGTGCGTATATGTACGTGAGTGTGTTGTGTGTGTATTGTGTGTGTATGTTGTGTGCGTACATGCATGCAAGTGTGTCGTGTTCGTGTGAGTATATGTACATGTGTTGTGTACATGTGCGTATATGTGCGGATAATACACCAAGTGAGGAAGTTAGTGTTAGTAGCATAAGGGTGGTTGTAGTGGTGATGGTGGTAGTAGTGGTTGTAGTGATGGTAGTAGTGGTTGTAGTAGAGGTTGCAGCGATTTTGGTAGTGGTTGTGTCCTGGTGGTTGTGGTAGTGGTTGTGGTGGTTGTGGTAGTGGTGGTGGTGGTTGTGGTAGTAGTGGTGGTGGTTGTGGTAGTGGTGGTGGTAGTGGTGGTTGTGGTAGTGGTGGTGGTGGTTGTGGTAGTGGTGGTGGTGGTTGTTGTGGTGATTGTGGTAGTGGTGGTGGTTGTGGTAGTAGTGGTGGTGCTGGTTGTGGTAGTGGTGGTGGTGGTAGTTTTGGTGGTAGTGGTGGTGGTGGTAGTGGTGGTGGTTGTGGTAGTGATGGTGGTGGTTGTGGTAGTGGTGGTGGTGGCTGTGGTAGTGGTGGTGGTGGTTGTGGTAGTGGTTGTGGTGGTTGTGGTAGTGGTGGTGGTAGTGGTGGTTGTGATAGTGGTGGTGGTTGTTGTGGTAGTGGTGGTGGTTGTTGTGGTTGTGGTAGTGGTGGTGGTTGTGGTAGTGGTGGTGGTGGTGGTAGTGGTGGTGGTGGTTGTGGTAGTGGTGGTGGTGGTTGTGGTAGTGGTGGTGGTTGTGGTAGTGGTGGTGGTTGTGGTGGTGGTGGTGGTTGTGGTAGTGGTGGTGGTGGTTGTGGTAGTGGTGGTGGTGGTTGTGGTGGTGGTGGTTGTGGTAGTGGTGGTGGTGGTTGTGGTAGTGGTGGTGGTGGTGGTTGTGGTAGTGGTGGTGGTGGTTGTGGTAGTGGTGGTTGTGGTAGTGGTGGTGGTTGTGGTAGTGGTGGTGGTTGTGGTAGTGGTGGTGGTGGTTGTGGTAGTGGTGGTGGTGCTTGTGGTAGTGGTTGTGGTGGATGTGGTAGTGGTGGTGGTGCATGTGGTAGTGGTGGTGGTTGTGGTAGTGGTGGTGGTGCTTGTGGTAGTGGTGCTTGTGGTAGTGGTTGTGGTAGTGGTGGTGGTTGTCGTAGTGGTGGTGGTGGTGGTTATGGTAGTGGTGGTGGTTGTGGTAGTGGTGGTGGTGGTTGTGGCAGTGGTGGTTGTGGTGGTGGTAGTGGTGGTTGTCGTAGTGGTGGTGGTGGTTGTCGTAGTGGTGGTGGTGGTGGTTATGGTAGTTGTGGTGGTGGTTGTGGTAGTGGTGGTTATGGTAGTGGTGGTGGTGGTTGTGGTAGTCGTGGTGGTGGTTGTTATGATAGTGATGGTGGTGGTTATGGTGCTGGTGGTGGTTGTCGCAGTGGTGGCTATGGTAGTGGTTGTGGTAGTGTTTGTGGTTATGGTAGTCGTGGTTGTGGCAGTGGTGGTGGGGGTAGTGGTGGTGGTGCTTGTGGTAGTGGTGGTGGTGCTTGTGGTAGTGGTGGTGGTGCTTGTTTTAGTGGTGGTTATGCTTGTGGTAGTGATAGTGGTGGTTGTGGTAGTGGTGGTGGTGGTGCTTGTGGTAGTGGTGGTGGTGCTTGTTTTAGTGGTGGTGATGCTTGTGGTAGTGATAGTGGTGGTTGTGGTAGTGGTGGTGGTGCTTGTGGTGGTGGTGGTTGTGGTAGTGGTGGTGGTGCTTATGGTAGTGGTGGTGGTGCTTATGGTAGTGGTGGTGGTGCTTGTGGTAGTGGTGGTGGTGCTTGTGGTAGTGGTGGTGGTGCTTGTGGTATCGGTGATGGTGCTTGTGGTGCTGGTTGTGGTAGTGGTGGTGGTGGTTGTGGTAGTGGTGGAGGTGGTTTTGGTGGTGGTTGTGGTAGTGGTGGTGGTTATGGTAGTGGTGGTTGTGGTAGTTGTGGTTGTGGTGGTGGTTGTGGTAGTGGTGGTTATGGTAGTGGTGCTTGTGGTAGTGGTGCTTGTGGTAGTGGTAGTGGTGGTGGTGCTTGTGGTAGTGGTGGTGGTGCTCGTGGTGCTGGTTGTGGTAGTGGTGGTTGTGGTAGTGGTGGAGGTGGTTGTGGTAGTGGTGGTTGTGGTGGTGGTTGTGGTAGTGGTGGTGGTGGCTGTGGTAATGGTGGCTGATAGTGGTGGTTGTGGTAGTGATGGTGGTGGTGGTTGTGGTAGTGGTGGTAGTGGTTGTGGTAGTGGTGGTAGTTGTGGTAGTGGTGGTGGTTGTGGTAGTGGTGGCGGTTGTGGTAGTGGTGGTGGTGCTTGTGGTTGTGGTAGTGGTGGTGGTGGTGGTGGTTGTGGTAGTGGTGGTGGTGGTTATGGTAGTGGTGGTTGTGGTAGTGGTGGTTGATAGTGGTGGTTGTGGTAGTGATGGTGGTGGTTGTTGTGGTAGTGGTGGTTGTGGCAGTGGTGGTGGTTGTGGTAGTGGTCGTGGTTGTGGTAGTGGTGGTGGTTGTGGTAGTGGTGGTGGTGGTGGTTGCGGTGGTAGTGTTAGTAGTAGTGATGATGGTGGCAGTGAGAAGCAGTAGCAGCAGTGAGAGGGATCAGCAGCAGTGAGAAGCCGTAGTGGCAGCAGTGAGAGGCAGCAGCAGCAGTGAGAAGCAGTAGTAGCAGTGAGAAGCAGTAGCAGCAGTGAGAGGGATCAGCAGCAGTGAGAAGCCGTAGTGGCAGCAGTGAGAGGCAGCAGCAGCAGTGAGAAGCAGTAGTAGCAGTGAGAAGCAGTAGCAGCAGTGAGAGGCAGCAGCAGCAGCAGCAGCAGCAGCAGCAGCAGCAGCAGCAGCAGCAGCAGTGAAAAGCAGTAGTGGCAGCAGAGAGGCAGTAGTGAGAGGCAGCAGTGACACAATACGTGCAGGTGTCATGCATGGTGTCACAACACCTGACAGTGTCAAGCACAAACCTCCCAGCCTCCACTATTATTCTCTTCCCCACCACTACTCGCAGTAGAGAAGGGCCACCATGGCCACTCACAGGAGTAGAGGGCCACCAATGCCACTCAGAGGTAGGCCACCATGGCCACTTACAGGGGTAGGGCCACCAAGGCCACTCACAGGGGTAGAGGAAGGGCACCATGGCCACTCACAGGAGGTAAAGGAAGGCCACCATGGCCACTCACAGGGGGTAAAGGCCACCATGGCCACTCAAGGGTAGGGCCACCATGGCCACTCAGAGGGGTAGAGGAAGGCCACCATGGCCACTCACAGGGGGTATAGGAGGGCCACCTGGCCTTGGCCAGACGGGAGCCCATCACGTTATCGTTTATTTCATTTATTTTTACGTGTACATATTTATCAATTTGCAGCTGATAAGTTTTAAAAGAGAAGTGCATCACCATTCTTTTAATTGTTAATTGTTACTGTATAATAAATAACCCCGCTGAGAGTGGGCAGCGGGAGCGATGACCCCCGAAGCATCCTGCAGGAATCCTGCTAGTATCCTTCAGGCATCCTTGAGGTATCCCCTGTTAACCACTTTCCCAACCATCATACTAGTAATGCGATCAAGACACTACTCGTTGCTCACTCCTCCTCCTGCTCCTGCTCCTGCTCCTGCTCCTGCTCCTGCTCCTGCTCCTGCTGCTGCTCCTCCTCCTCTTCCTGCTTGAAGAAGCCACAACACACCAAGGACATCACCCCCCCCCCACCGTGAAATTCTTGAAATAAACACAGTTTTGTTGCGACACACGAGAGTTAATCAGAGCTTTACCAACACACGCTTGACCGCCAGTATGGTGGCCGCTCATCACTGGGACGCCATGTCAAAACACCCCATGCCATGGGTAAAACACCTCATGCCATGGGTAAACACCCCATGCCGTGGGTAAAACAAACACCTTGAGTGCTTGTCAAGTCCTCCAGGTGACGCTGGCCCCCACACACTCCGCAGCTATAGGTAACACCTAGTCTCTCAAGTACTTCATAATGCCTAGTGCAACTTTGTCGCAGAAACAACAGAACGTGTCTTTTCCGCCACTAGACAACTGTAAGTACACACCTAGATGTTATCTTGCTAACCATCTTGGGAGCTAGTTCTCGGGCTTTTGTGTATCCACACAATCTTGTGCTACCGTCCACAGGATGGATATGAGGTGCACAACAAACCAGTCCACAGGATAGTAAGAGACACTGGTGGTGTTAGTGTCAGTGTACCACAGACACTGGTGGTGTTAGTGTCAGTGTACCACAGACACTGGTGGTGTTAGTGTCAGTGTACCACAGACACTGGTGGTGTTAGTGTCAGTGTACCACAGACACTGGCGGTGTTAGTGTCAGTGTAACACAGAGACTAGTGGTGTTAGTGTCAGTGTAACACAGAGACTGGTGGTGTTAGTGTCAGTGTAACACAGAGACTGGTGGTGTTAGTGTCAGTGTAACACAGACACTGGTGGTGTTAGTGTCAGTGTAACAGACACTGGTGGTGTTAGTGTCAGTGTAACACAGACACTGGTGGTGTTAGTGTCAGTGTAACACAGACACTGGTGGTGTTAGTGTCAGTGTAACACAGACACTGGTGGTGTTAGTGTCAGTGTAACACAGACACTGGTGGTGTTAGTGTCAGAGTAACACAGACACTGGTGGTGTTAGTGTCAGTGTAACACAGACACTGGTGGTGTTAGTGTCAGAGTAACACAGACACTGGTGGTGTTAGTGTCAGAGTAACACAGACACTGGTGGTGTTAGTGTCAGAGTAACACAGACACTGGTGGTGTTAGTGTCAGTGTAACACAGACACTGGTGGTGTTAGTGTCAGTGTAACACAGACACTGGTGGTGTTAGTGTCAGAGTAACACAGACACTGGTGGTGTTAGTGTCAGAGTAACACAGACACTGGTGGTGTTAGTGTCAGAGTAACACAGACACTGGTGGTGTTAGTGTCAGTGTAACAGACACTGGTGGTGTTAGTGTCAGTGTAACACAGACACTGGTGGTGTTAGTGTCAGTGAAACAGACAGGACAATTGCAGTTTGAAAAGCTACCATTACCATAACCATCACCGCTACCATCACTATTACTAATATCACTACCATCACCACCACCACTACTACCATCATCACTATCATTAGCACTACCATCATCGCTGCCACTACCACCATTACTATCACCACTACCATTACCGCTACCATCATCACTACCACTACCATCATCACTATCATTAGCACTACCATCATCGCTGCCACTACCACCATTACTACTATCACCACTACCATTACTACTACCATCATCACTACCACTACCACCGCTACTACCACCACCACGACCCACTAGCAGTAGAAGTGTTGAGGTAGTAACACCATTAAGTTCATGGTGATTTTCGTGGTACCATGGTAATGGTGGTAGCATCATCATGGTGACAGTGGTGATATTACATGGTGATGGTGATAGTATCATCATGGTGATGGTGGTGGTATCATGGTGATAATGATGGTGGTACCATCATGGTAGTGATGCCACCATGGTGGTGGTACAATCATTGTGGTGGTACCATCATAGTAGTGGTACCATCATGGTGGTGGTACCAACCCCATTTTCATGGTGATGGTGGTACCATGGTGATGGTGATAGTATTATCATGGTGACGGTGGTAGTATCATGGTGATGGTATCATCACGGTGCTGGTGGTGCTGGTACCATCATGGTGGTGATACCATCATGATGGTAGTACCATCATAGTGGTGGTACCATCATGGTGGTGGTTGTACCAACACCATTAAGTTCATGTTGATGGTGGTGGTACCATGGTGATAGTAGAGGTATTATCATGGTGATGGTGGTAGTATCATCATGGTGATGGTGGTGGCATTATCATGGTGATGGTGGTGCTGGAACCATCATGGTGGTGGTACCATCATGGTGATGGTGATACTATCATGGTGATGGTGGTACTATCATGTTGATGGTGGTACCATCATAGTGATGGTACCATCATCGTGGTGGTACCATCATGGTAATGGTGGTACCATCATAGTGGTGGTACCATCATGGTGATGGTGGTACCATCATAGTGATGGTACCATCATGGTGATGGTGGTACCATCATAGTGGTGATATCATCATGGTGATGGTGGTACCATCACAGTGATGGTACCATCATGGTGATGGTGGTACCATCATAGTGGTTGTACCATCATGGTGATGGTGGTACCATCATAGTGATGGTACCATCATGGTGATGGTGGTACCATCATAGTGGTGGTATCATCATGGTGATGGTGGTACCATCACAGTTGTGGTACCATCATGGTGATGGTGGTACCATCATTTTGATGGTGGTACCATCACAGAGGTACCATCATGGTGATGGTGGTACCATCACAGTGGTGGTACCATCATGGAGATGGTGGTACCATCACAGTGGTAGTACCATCACAGTGGTGGTACCATCATGGTGATGGTGGTACCATCACAGTAGTGGTACCATCACGGTGATGGTGGTACCATCACAGTGGTGGTACCATCATGGTGACGGTGGTACCAACACAGTGGTGGTACCATCACAGTGGTGGTACCATCATGGTGATGGTGGTACCATCGTGGTGATGGTGGTACCATCGTGGTGATGGTGGTACCATCGTGGTGATGGTGGTACCATCGTGGCGATGGTACCATCATGGTAGTGGTACTGAGTCAGTGCCTCCCATGAAAACAATTAACCTGCCAAACGTACTCTATCTTTGGCAGTCCACTTGGCAAGTTGCTCTGCCATACTTCCTACCATCAACCCCACTCCAATACCCCTCCATCCCACTCCACACCCACACCTCCACAGCACTCCACTACCCTCACACCTCTACCCCACTAAACTATTCTCACACCTCCACCCCACTCCACTATTCTCACACCTCTACCCCACCACTATTCTCACACCTCCACCCCACTACTCTCGCACCTCCACCCCACTCCACTACCCTCGCACCTCCACCTCCATACCCCACACCTCAACAGCACTCCACCATCCCACCTCCATCCCACTCCATTGGTGATGGTAGTAGTGGTAACAGTAGTAGTGGTGGCGGTTATGGTGGTGGTAATAGTGGTGGTTGTGGTTATGGTTGTGGTTGTGGTAGTGATGGTGGAAGCGGTGGTTGTGGTAGTTGTGGTGGTGGTGGTGGTATAAGTGGTGGTAGTCGTGGTGGTTTTGGTGGTGGTGGTAGTGGTGGTGGTGGTAGTAGTAGTGGTGGTAGAAGTGGAGAAGTGATGGTAGTGGTGGAAGCGGTGGTGGTGGTAGTAGTAGTGGTGGTAGAAGTGGTGGTAGTAGTGGTGATGGCAGTGGTGGTGGAAGTAGTAGTGGTGGTAGTGGTGGTGGTAGAAGTGGTGGTAGTCGTGGTGGTGTAGTACTGGTGGTAGTGGCCCACACTGGAGTATGCAGCACCAGTTTGGAACCCACACTTGGTCAAGCCTGTCAAGAAATTAGAGAATGTACAAAGGTTTGCAACAAGACTAGTCCCAGAGGTCAGGGGCATGTCCTACGAGGAAAGGCTAAGGAAAATCAACCTGACAACACTGGGTATATGATAACGACATAAAATACTCAAAGGAGTTTGTGATAAATAGTTTGAAAACCGACAAGTTGAAGATTGAGACATGCAACATATGGGAATCTTTATTAAGGACACGTTTCGCCACGCAGTGGCTTCTTCAGTCCAATACAAAGCAGAGAGGGGTAAGAAGAGGAGGAGTTTGAGGTAATCAGTCCCTCAGCCTGGAATCAATGTGTTCACTCCATCATTTTTTCTACAAGAGTGATGGACTGAACATATCGATTCCAGGCTGAGGGACTGATTACCTCAAACTCGTATGTCATGCACCCACATAGGCTGCTTCCCGACCAGCGAACCAGACGCTAAGGGTTTAACGGTCAAAGGCCCCGTCGTTATACCAGTACCTTGGTTCAACCAGACAATGACAAGGAAGACTGCCAAAGCTGTGAAGCGATGTGGTACACTCGTGCAACAACTTCGGCATACTTGCCTTCACTGCTGCTCGTTCACGGCTCACTGTACAGTGTAAATACTGTACATAGTTATAACAGACTGTAAATACCAGCCTGTTTTCGCGAAGGAAATATAATTAAGTTGCCTGTGGCTCGATCGGTAGCGCATTCAGCTCACACACTGAGGTACGGAGTTCGAATCTCCTCCAGTACGGCTGGAAAACATTAGGGGCCTGTTTCCATAAGACACCTACTGTCCCTGTTCACCCATCAGTTTAAAATGGGCACCTGGGTGTTAGTCGACTGGTGTGGGTCGCATCCTGGGACAAAAACTGACCTAATTTGTCCGAAATGCTCAGCATAACAAGCGGCTTTCTATATAGTAGTATGACACTGATGTCAGCTAGGACTGTATACCTTGTACATGTACTTGTAGTAAATAAAAATATTATTATTATTATTATTATTATTATTATTATTATTATTATTATTATCTGCTGTCTTTTCCTTGTTCCCAGTGGTAATCGCATTACGGCCAGATGTGCAGGCCGTACCTACACAAAAGTTCCACTCAGTGGGTCATCGTATTTATATGTCATTTCCGGTGACAAACAAAAGAGCCTCCGTCATCACAGTCCATCAGGCTAACATACACAGGCTAGTTGGTTAGTTTATTGAGTTTAAGCCTAGTGACCACTCCAGGGTGATTAATTAAATCACCCTGGAGTGGTCACTAGGCTTTAAAAGTTGCGTGTAACCTGTCCACCAGCAGTCAAGGATGTTATTAGCCCTAAATCGTTGATTAAAGTAAATTCTCGGTGTATGTATAGAGATACACACCTCTCAATGTACATACACTGAGAGGTGTGTATCTGTGTATATAATCAGAGATACACACCTCTCAATGTACATACACTGATAGACACCTCTCACTGTACATACACTGATACACACCTCTCAGTGTACACAACCTTGACTCTCAAACAAAGGCTGTCCTTCCTATTTATTTCCCCTGAACTTCTCCACGGCGAATTTCATGGTCTGTTTTGCAGGTAAATGTTAATACGAGACTCCTCTCTGTTTTTTTCATAGCAATGCTCAGCCAGGTGGATAATAAGCAAGGCTTACCTCACAGCATATGTTTACATTATGCATTTTTTTTAATTAAATATAGCAGCAGTAATTCGACTTTAGTTCTGATCAGCCGAACTGTCAGCATCAAATTTGACGTATTAAGCATTGATGACATGCTAATAAAATTCAGTATTATACACAGTTTATCATTATGAAAACCTATCAATTACACGAGTGCCGTCAAGACTGTATGTTACCTGTACATCAGGATATTTCAGTAATTGAGATTGTGATTAAATTGGTAAAAAGAGTCGCCGCAATACCAAGACCCGTGTCAGGACTATCCTGGCGAATATTGCGAATATTAAAATAGGTTGGTAAACAGCAGCCACTCAGGGATGTACTACCGTCCTGCCAAATGTGAATCGGAAACCTGACCACTTCAAAACTATGTCAGCAAGGGTGATGGACTGACTACATCGTCTTCACATCTCTACTTCTGCTAACTCTTTTGCACTCGACTGAAGAAGCCTAGTGTGAAGGCGAAACGTTTCGGAATAAAGATACCTAACTGTTGTTTATACGTCTCATCAATCAATGTGAACATGTGCTGGTTAGCCGTGTTATAAACACCGACCATCTCCGGTGTTCAGTCAAACTAAGTTATTCATCTTCATAGTGGAAGACAACAGGAGAAACTTCAGCTAGGATGCTTGGAGAACACCGTTGTCCTGCTGGTGGAAGACAACAAGAGAAACTTCAGCTAGGATGCTTGGAGAACACCGTTGTCCTGCTGGTGGAAGACAACAAGAGAAACTTCAGCTAGGATGCTTGGAGAACACCGTTGTCCTGCTGGTGGAAGACAACAGGAGAAACTTCAGCTAGGATGCTTGGAGAACACTGTTGTCCTGCTGGTGGAAGACAACAAGAGAAACTTCAGCTAGGATGATTGGAGAACACTGTTGTCCTACTGATGGAAGACAACAAGAGAAACTTCAGCTAGGATGCTTGGAGAACACCGTTGTCCTGCTGGTGGAAGACAACAAGAGAAACTTCAGCTAGGATGCTTGGAGAACACCGTTATCCTGCTGGTGGAAGACAACAAGAGAAACTTCAGCTAGGATGCTTGGAGAACACCGTTATCCTGCTGTCATCTGTATTCTTACATGGGTGCAAACACCGAGGCGTGTTACCTTAAGACACCTGCCTTCACTGTTCACCTGGCAGTAAGTAGGCACCTGGATGTTAGCCGACTGGTGTGGATCGCATCCTGGGGACAAAATTAACCTAATTTGCCCGAAATGCTCTGCATAACAAGGGGCTTGGCTTTCTATACACAATGTCATTGATGTCAGCTATGGTATGTATAAGTTGTATTATGTACTTGTAGAAATGAATATTATTAATTATTATTATTATTATTGTTATTGTTATTGTTAAATGTAACATAGCTTTGTTCTTCACTTCAGATCTCATGATTTATATTACTACGAGGTGAACACCATATTTCCTCAGTCTGTGAAGCAGTTGTTCCCAACCTCTGGTCCGTTAAGACAGTACTGGGGGTCGGTTAAGATAATTCTGGGGGTCGGTTAAGATAATACTGGGGATCCGTAAAGATACTTGCAAAATTCCAAAGCCGTTTCCAGTTAACTTTTGTAATACTGCCATTTATTTAATTACCTTCTCACTTGCGTCTGTCTTTCAACTGAGAGATGAAACTGAAAAAAAAACGAGTTTGTTGTTAGTTAATAAATTCGGCTGGTTGAGTAGACAGACTTTTCAAAAAACTCTGGGGTCCCTGGGGGAAATTAATTTAAATAAAAGGGGTCACTGGAATAGCTGGAGTATACCTGGAGGGGTTTTCGGGGGTCAACGCCCCCGCGGTTCGGTTCGTCACCAGTCCTCGCGGTGGATCAAGGCCTGATCAACCAGGCTGGTGGTGACAAAGTTGGGAACTAAGGCTGTGCAGTGGTCCTCAACCTTCCGACACAAGTCTGCCACATTTTGATGGTCAAATATATGATAAGGACCGCACAGTTTTGCTGACACTGCAGTGCCGACAAAAGTGAATTCATAATTTCATGTGAGGGCCGCATCCATTTCCTAGAAGGGCCACATCCGGCCCGCGGGCCGCAAGTTGGGCACCGCTGATATAAAGGATCTAGAAAGTCTCGACTTACACAAGTGGTGTGTGTGTGAGGTTGTGGTCGCCATCTCATCATCACTATGGTAAACAAACCTCGTTATGCATCGTTTCTTATATTTGTCAGATGAAAATAGTAATAGACTATATTACAAATTTTAATATATATATATATATATATATATATATATATATATATATATATATATATATATATATATATATATATATATATATATATATATATATATATATATATATATATATATATATATACTATATATAGTCACCTTGTCTGGCTTTTATTATTACTGAATGGAAATACGACAAGGACCCCAACGGCAATAAGTCACCTTGTCTGGCTTTGATTGGAGTTATCATAGGTAATTTACACACATGTTACTAGTTAATTTACACACATGTTACTAGGTAATTTACACACATGTTACTAGGTAATTTACACACATGTTACTAGGTAATTTACACACATGTTACTAGGTAATTTACACACATGTTACTATGTATATAAGTTTGTGTAACTGTATTTATGTGTACCTATGCCTAAATAAATTTACTTAATAATAACAATCATCTGTACATGTACAACTTATACAGACCACAGCTGACATCAATGACATACTACTATATAGAAAGCCCCTTATTATGCAGAGTATTTAGGACAAATTAGATCAATTTTGTCCCAGGATGCGACCCACACCAGTCAGGTAACACCCAGGTGAACATGGACAGCAGGTGTCTTAAGGAAACACGTCCTAATGTTCTCACCCGTACCGGGGATCGACCCCCGGACCTCAGTGTGTGAAGTGAGTGCGCGACCAACCGAGCTACGGAACGTCTTACTTATTCTACAAATATATGTGAGTCTCCATATATATTTTCAGTTTAATGTTTTAACTGATAATGAATTTTTACTATAAAAAGACTTTTAATTAGTTTACCAGAGCGTGTTTTAAATACTGTACATGTGTCCTGTCCAGTGAACAAGTCTTGAACATTCATGTGTCCTGTCCAGTGAACAAGTCTTGAACATTCATGTGTCCTGTCCAGTGAACAAGTCTTGAACATTCATGTGTCCTGTCCAGTGAACAAGTCTTGACCATTCATGTGTCCTGTCCAGTGAACAAGTCTTGAACATTCATGTGTCCTGTCCAGTGAACAAGTCTTGAACATTCATGTGTCCTGTCCAGTGAACAAGTCTTGAACATTCATGTGTCCTGTCCAGTGAACAAGTCTTGAACATTCATGTGTCCTGTCCAGTGAACAAGTCTTGAACATTCATGTGTCCTGTCCAGTGAACAAGTCTTGAACATTCATGTGTCCTGTCCAGTGAACAAGTCTTGAACATTCATGTGTCCTGTCCAGTGAACAAGTCTTGAATATTCATGTGTCCTGTCCAGTGAACAAGTCTTGAACATTCATGTGTCCTGTCCAGTGAACAAGTCTTGAACATTCATATATCTCTGTCAAATATACAACTACATCCTCGAGCTGAGAAGACGGTAATGTGTGTGTGGTCAGTGTATCTGTCAAGCCTGGCTTGCTTTACCTCTAACAGCAATGTTATTTCCTCTGGAATCCTCAGTTCATCCAACACGTTGAGACTAAGAGCAGTACCGATAGGCCTATAGTGTAGCCACAAACTGGTGCAATCATGCCTAGTAAAGGAAGTTTTAGCCATAATCAAGAATATTGACTTTTTTCTCGAAACCAGCCAAGAGGCACTGTGCCAGACCATTGTTAGTTGACAGCGCAATATATACCAGCAAGAACCGTCTGCCTGCAGTTACTTAACAAGTCGTTAAGAAGTGTCAAGTTCACAGCTGTCAGGGGATAGGTTAATAATTCACTAGCCTCACTTTATGTAAAGTTGTGTTAGCCCAATGTAACGTTGCTAGCCTAATGTAACACTGTTAGCCTAATGTAACATTGTGCTAGCCTAATGTAACATTGTGCTAGCCTAATGTAACACTGTTAGCCTAATGTAACATTGTGCTAGCCTAATGTAACACTGTGCTAGCCTAATGTAACACTGTTAGCCTAATGTAACATTGTGCTAGCTTAATGTAACACTGTGCTAGCCTAATGTAACACTGTTAGCCTAATGTAACATTGTGCTAGCTTAATGTAACACTGTGCTAGCCTAATGTAACATTGTGCTAGCTTAATGTAACACTGTGCTAGCCTAATGTAACATTGTGCTACCCTAATGTAACATTGTGCTAGCCTAATGTAACATTGTGCTAGCTTAATGTAGCACTGTGCTACCCTAATGTAACATTCTGCTAGCCTAATGTAACACTGTGCTAGCCTAATGTAACATTGTGCTAGCCTAATGTAAGATTGTGCTAGCCTAATGTAAGATTGTGCTAGCCTAATGTAACACTGTGCTAGCCTAATGTAAGATTGTGCTAGCCTAATGTAACACTGTGCTAGCCTAATGTAACATTGTGCTAGCTTAATGTAACATTGTACTAGCCTAATGTAACACTGTTAGCCTAATGTAACATTGTGCTAGCCTAATGTAAGATTGTGCTAGCCTAATGTAACACTGTGCTAGCCTAATGTAACACTGTGCTAGCCTAATGTAACACTGTGCTAGCCTAATGTAAGATTGTGCTAGCCTAATGTAACACTGTGCTAGCCTAATGTAACATTGTGCTAGCTTAATGTAACATTGTACTAGCCTAATGTAACATTGTTAGCCTAATGTAACATTGTGCTAGCTTAATATAACACTGTTAGCCTAATGTAACATTGTGCTAGCCTAATGTAACACTGTGCTAGCCTAATGTAACACTGTTAGCCTAATGTAACACTGTGCTAGCCTAATGTAACACTGTGCTAGCCTAATGTAACATTGTGCTAGCCTAATGTAACACTGTGCTAGCCTAATGTAACATTGTGCTAGCCTAATGTAACATTGTGCTAGCCTAATGTAACACTGTTAGCCTAATGTAACATTGTGTTAGCCTAATGTAACACTGTGCTAGCCTAATGTAACATTGTGCTAGCCTAATGTAACACTGTTAGCCTAATGTAACATTGTGTTAGCCTAATGTAACACTGTGCTAGCCTAATGTAACACTGTTAGCCTAATGTAACATTGTACTAGCCTAATGTAACATTGTACTAGCTTAATGTAACATTGTACTAGCCTAATGTAACATTGTTAGCCTAATGTAACACTGTGCTAGCCTAATGTAACACTGTTAGCCTAATGTAACACTGTTAGCCTAATGTAACATTGTACTAGCCTAATGTAACATTGTTAGCCTAATGTAACACTGTGCTAGCCTAATGTAACATTGTACTAGCCTAATGTAACATTGTTAGCCTAATGTAACACTGGGCTAGCCTAATGTAACATTGTACTAGCCTAAAGTAACACTGTTAGCCTAATGTAACACTGTGCTAGCCTAATGTAACATTGTGCTAGCCTAATGTAACATTGTGCTAGCCTAATGTAACACTGTGCTAGCCTAATGTAACATTGTGCTAGCCTAATGTAACACTGCTAGCCTAATGTAACACTGTGCTAGCCTAATGTAACACTGTGCTAGCCTATTGTAACATTGTGCTAGCCTAATGTAACATTGTGCTAGCCTAATGTAACACTGTGCTAGCCTAACGTAACATTGTGCTAGCCTAATGTAACACTGTGCTAGCCTAATGTAACACTGTGCTAGCCTAATGTAACACTGTGCTAGCCTAATGTAACACTGTTAGCCTAATGTAACACTGCGCTAGCCTAATGTAACATTGTGCTAGCCTAATGTAACACTGTTAGCCTAATGTAACATTGTGCTAGCCTAATGTAACATTGTGCTAGCCTAATGTAACATTGTGCTAGCCTAATGTAACACTGTTAGCCTAATGTAACATTATTCTAGCCTAATGTAACACTGTGCTAGCCTAATGTAACACTGTGCTAGCCTAATGTAACACTGTTAGCCTAATGTAACATTATTCTAGCCTAATGTAACATTGTGCTAGCCTAATGTAACACTGTGCTAGCCTAATGTAACATTGTGCTAGCTTAATGTAACATTGTACTAGCCTAATGTAACATTGTTAGCCTAATGTAACACTGTGCTAGCCTAATGTAACACTGTTAGCCTAATGTAACATTGTGCTAGCCTAATGTAACATTGTGCTAGCCTAATGTAACACTGTTAGCCTAATGTAACATTATTCTAGCCTAATGTAACACTGTGCTAGCCTAATGTAACACTGTTAGCCTAATGTAACACTGTGCTAGCCTAATGTAACATTGTGCTAGCCTAATGTAACACTGTTAGCCTAATGTAACATTGTGTTAGCCTAATGTAACACTGTGCTAGCCTAATGTAACACTGTTAGCCTAATGTAACATTGTACTAGCCTAATGTAACATTGTACTAGCTTAATGTAACATTGTACTAGCCTAATGTAACATTGTTAGCCTAATGTAACACTGTGCTAGCCTAATGTAACACTGTTAGCCTAATGTAACACTGTTAGCCTAATGTAACATTGTACTAGCCTAATGTAACATTGTTAGCCTAATGTAACACTGTGCTAGCCTAATGTAACATTGTACTAGCCTAATGTAACATTGTTAGCCTAATGTAACACTGGGCTAGCCTAATGTAACATTGTACTAGCCTAAAGTAACACTGTTAGCCTAATGTAACACTGTGCTAGCCTAATGTAACATTGTGCTAGCCTAATGTAACATTGTGCTAGCCTAATGTAACACTGTGCTAGCCTAATGTAACATTGTGCTAGCCTAATGTAACACTGCTAGCCTAATGTAACACTGTGCTAGCCTAATGTAACACTGTGCTAGCCTATTGTAACATTGTGCTAGCCTAATGTAACATTGTGCTAGCCTAATGTAACACTGTGCTAGCCTAATGTAACATTGTGCTAGCCTAATGTAACACTGTGCTAGCCTAATGTAACACTGTGCTAGCCTAATGTAACACTGTGCTAGCCTAATGTAACACTGTTAGCCTAATGTAACACTGCGCTAGCCTAATGTAACATTGTGCTAGCCTAATGTAACACTGTTAGCCTAATGTAACATTGTGCTAGCCTAATGTAACATTGTGCTAGCCTAATGTAACATTGTGCTAGCCTAATGTAACACTGTTAGCCTAATGTAACATTATTCTAGCCTAATGTAACACTGTGCTAGCCTAATGTAACACTGTGCTAGCCTAATGTAACACTGTTAGCCTAATGTAACATTATTCTAGCCTAATGTAACATTGTGCTAGCCTAATGTAACACTGTGCTAGCCTAATGTAACATTGTGCTAGCTTAATGTAACATTGTACTAGCCTAATGTAACATTGTTAGCCTAATGTAACACTGTGCTAGCCTAATGTAACACTGTTAGCCTAATGTAACATTGTGCTAGCCTAATGTAACATTGTGCTAGCCTAATGTAACACTGTTAGCCTAATGTAACATTATTCTAGCCTAATGTAACACTGTGCTAGCCTAATGTAACACTGTTAGCCTAATGTAACACTGTGCTAGCCTAATGTAACATTGTGCTAGCCTAATGTAACATTGTGCTAGCCTAATGTAACACTGTGCTAGCCTAATGTAACATTGTGCTAGCCTAATGTAACATTGTACTAGCTTAATGTAACATTGTGCTAGCCTAATGTAACACTGTGCTAGCCTAATGTAACATTGTACTAGCTTAATGTAACACTGTTAGCCTAATGTAACATTGTGCTAGCCTAATGTAACATTGTACTAGCTTAATGTAACATTGTGCTAGCCTAATGTAACATTGTGCTAGCTTAATGTAACATTGTACTAGCCTAATGTAACATTGTTAGCCTAATGTAACACTGTGCTAGCCTAATGTAACACTGTTAGCCTAATGTAACATTGTGCTAGCCTAATGTAACATTGTGCTAGCCTAATATAACACTGTTAGCCTAATGTAACATTATTCTAGCCTAATGTAACACTGTGCTAGCCTAATGTAACACTGTTAGCCTAATGTAACACTGTGCTAGCCTAATGTAACACTGTGCTAGCCTAATGTAACATTGTGCTAGCCTAATGTAACACTGTGCTAGCCTAATGTAACATTGTGCTAGCCTAATGTAACATTGTACTAGCTTAATGTAACATTGTGCTAGCCTAATGTAACACTGTGCTAGCCTAATGTAACATTGTACTAGCTTAATGTAACACTGTTAGCCTAATGTAACATTGTGCTAGCCTAATGTAACATTGTACTAGCTTAATGTAACATTGTGCTAGCCTAATGTAGCACTGTGCTAGCCTAATGTAACATTGTACTAGCCTAATGTAACACTGTTAGCCTAATGTAACATTGTGCTAGCCTAATGTAACATTGTGCTAGCCTAATGTAACACTGTGCTAGCCTAATGTAACATTGTGCTAGCCTAATGTAACATTGTGCTAGCCTAATGTAACACTGTGCTAGCCTAATGTAACATTGTACTAGCCTAATGTAACATTGTGCTAGCCTAATGTAACACTGTGCTAGACTAATGTAACACTGTGCTAGCCTAATGTAACACTGTACTAGCCTAATGTAACACTGTACTAGCCTAATGTAACACTGTACTAGCCTAATGTAACACTGTACTAGCCTAATGTAACACTGTACTAGCCTAATGTAACACTGTACTAGCCTAATGTAACACTGTACTAGCCTAATGTAACACTGTACTAGTCTAATGTAACATTGTGCTAGCCTAATGTAACATTGTACTAGCCTAATGTAACATTGTGCTCTCCTAATGTAACATTGTACTAGCCTAATGTAACATTGTACTAGCCAATGTAACATTGTACTAGCCTAATGTAACGCTAGAGCTAGAGAGTACTGTGCTAGCGGCCGACTGAACCATCCACCACACCAACATGGTCACTTCTACCATCCACCACACCAACATGGTCACTTCTACCATCCACCACACCAACATGGTCACTTCTACCATCCACCACACCAACATGGTCACTTCTACCATCCATCACACCAACATGGCCACTTCTACCATCCATCACACCAACATGGCCACTTCTACCATCCATCACACCAACATGGTCACTTCTACCATCCATCACACCAACATGGTCACTTCTACCATCCATCACACCAACATGGTCACTTTTACCATCCATCACACCAACATGGTCACTTCTACCATCCATCACACCAACATGGCCACTTCTACCATCCATCACACCAACATGGTCACTTCTACCATCCATCACACCAACATTGTCACTTCTACCATCCATCACACCAACATGGCCACTTCTACCATCCATCACACCAACATGGCCACTTCTACCATCCACCACACCAACATGGTCACTTCTACCATCCATCACACCAACATGGTCACTTCTACCATCCACCACACCAACATGGTCACTTCTACCATCCATCACACCAACATGGTCACTTCTACCATCCACCACACCAACATTGTCACTTCTACCATCCATCACACCAACATGGTCACTTCTACCATCCACCACACCAACATGGCCACTTCTACCATCCATCACACCAACATGGTCACTTCTACCATCCACCACACCAACATGGCCACTTCTACCATCCATCACACCAACATGGTCACTTCTACCATCCACCACACCAACATGGCCACTTCTACCATCCACCACACCAACATGGTCACTTCTACCATCCATCACACCAACATGGCCACTTCTACCATCCATCACACCAACATGGTCACTTCTACCATCCATCACACCAACATGGTCACTTCTACCATCCACCACACCAACATGGTCACTTCTACCATCCATCACACCAACATGGTCACTTCTACCATCCATCACACCAACATGGTCACTTCTACCATCCACCACACCAACATGGTCACTTCTACCATCCATCACACCAACATGGCCACTTCTACCATCCATCACACCAACATGGTCACTTCTACCGTCCAAGGAAGCTGCGTCACTGCTCAGGTGGAAGGTTGATGGGTCCAGGAACTAGAGCTGGCCTCTACTCCCTTAGAGCAAACTCGATTTCGTCCCATTTCCAAATGTATTCCACGGCCCTGACGGGTTTAGCCTTTCCCCATATAAATAACAATAATAATAATAATGCGTAATGGTAATAATAATAATAGTAATAATTATAATATAAATAATAATAATAATAATAATAATAATAATAATAATAATAATAATAATAATAATAATAATAATTTAATAATAATAATAATAATAATAATAATAATAATAATAATAATAATAATAATAATAATAATAATAATTTAATAATAATAATAATCATAATAATAATAATAATAATAATAATAATAATAATAATAATAATAATAATAATAATAATAATAATAATAATTTAATAATAATAACTATGAGAAATTATACGGTATATTTTACAATGTCCCGGATTATTTCACCTCCATAATTGTGAAAAAATTTTGGCACATCAAACAGTTTACACTTACTGATATTGATGCTCCTGAGAGTCAAGTGGGACTTTAAGGTCACCAGGTCACAATATCTCTCCATGTCCACCCTGTCAGGTCACCAGGTCACAATAATATCCCACCTCAGGTCACCAGGTCACAATAATATTCCACCTCAGGTCACCAGGTCACAATAATATCCCACCTCAGGCCACCAGGTCACAATAATATCCCACCTCAGGTCACCAGGTAACAATAATATCCCACCTCAGGTCACCAGGTCACAGTAATATCCCACCCTCTCAGGTCACCAGGTCACAATAATATCCCACCTTCTCAGGTCACGAGGTCACAATAATATCCCACACTCTCAGGTCACAATAATATCCCACCCTCTCAGGTCACCAGGTCACAATAATATCCCACCTCAGGTCACCAGGTCACAATAATATGCCACCTCAGGTCACCAGGTCACAATAATATGCCACCTCAGGTCACCAGGTCACAATAATATGCCACCTCAGATCACAGGTCACAATAATATCCCACCTCAGGTCACCAGGTCACAATAATATCCCACCCTCTCAGGTCACCAGGTCACAATAATATCCCACCTCAGGTCACAATAATATCCCACCTCAGGTCACCAGGTCACAATAATATCCCACCCTCTCAGGTCACCAGGTCACAATAATATGCCACCTCAGGTCACCAGGTCACAATAATATGCCACCTCAGGTCACCAGGTCACAATAATATCCCACCTCAGGTCACTAGGTCACAATAATATCCCACCTCAGGTCACAATAATATCCCACCTCAGGTCACCAGGTCACAATAATATCCCACCCTCTCAGGTCACCAGGTCACAATAATATCCCACCTCAGGTCACCAGGTCACAATAATATGCCACCTCAGGTCACCAGGTCACAATAATATCCCACCTCAGGTCACCAGGTCACAATAATATCCCACCCTCTCAGGTCACCAGGTCACAATAATATGCCACCTCAGGTCACCAGGTCACAATAATATCCCACCTCAGGTCACCAGGTCACAATAATATCCCACCCTCTCAGGTCACAATAATATCCCACCCTCTCAGGTCACCAAGTCACAATAATATCCCACCTTAGGTCACCAGGTCACAATAATTTCCCACCTCAGGTCACCAGGTAACAATATCCCACCTCAGGTCACCAGGTCACAATAATATCCCACCTCAGGTCACCAGGTCACAATAATATCCCACCTCAGGTCACCAGGTCACAATAATATCCCACCTCAGGTCACCAGGTCACAATAATATCCCACCTCAGGTCACCAGGTCACAATAATATCCCACCCTCTCAGGTCACCAGGTCACAATAATATCCCACCCTCTCAGGTCACCAGGTCACAATAATATCCCACCCTCTCAGGTCACCAGGTCACAATAATATCCCACCCTCTCAGGTCACAATAATATCCCACCTCAGGTCACCAGGTCACAATATGCCACCTCAGGTCACCAGGTCACAATAATATCCCACCCTCTCAGGTCACCAGGTCACAATAATATCCCACCCTCTCAGGTCACCAGGTCACAATAATATCCCACCCTCTCAGGTCACCAGGTCACAATAATATCCGACCCTCTCAGGTCACCAGGTCACAATAATATCCCACCCTCTCAGGTCACCAGGTCACAATAATATCCCACCCTCTCAGGTCACCAGGTCACAATAATATCCCACCCTCTCAGGTCACCAGGTCACAATAATATCCCACCCTCTCAGGTCACCAGGTCACAATAATATCCGACCCTCTCAGGTCACCAGGTCACAATAATATCCGACCCTCTCAGGTCACCAGGTCACAATAATATCCCACCTCAGGTCACCAGGTCACAATAATATTCCACCTCAGGTCACCAGCTCACAATATGCCACCTCAGGTCACCAGGTCACAATAATATCCCACCCTCTCAGGTCACCAGGTCACAATAATATCCCACCTCAGGTCACCAGGTCACAATATGCCACCTCAGGTCACCAGGTCACAATAATATCCCACCCTCTCAGGTCACCAGGTCACAATAATATCCCACCCTGTCAGGTCACCAGGTCACAATAATATGCCACCTCAGGTCACCAGGTCTCATACGTCTGGACCTTCAATTATTACAACACATAGTCCTCAAAATTACCTACAAACTTCATGCCAGTAACATCTGTGGACGGTACATTAGGTAATATCAATTACTTGACCTGAGTAATTTGCTTGGGTAATTTTACGTAAATATAAATGAATTACATTAAAAAGTATAAAGATTTCAATATAACTGACCAAATTAAGATTTGGCGTCATATCCTAACTTCTCCCTTCAGGTAGGTAATTTATACTGGTCCATACCAAGTAACATACCTGTAGTGAGAATTAATATTCTGGAAGGTGAACATTATGTGTGCTGTCAACCTCATCAATTTCTGACAATATCGCTTCTATTACACAGTTGATTTCACTGGAAGATTTGGCCGATTTCCAAATATCCTGAGAAAGCCGACACTACCTCTGAAGACGGCTGGCTACTCGGGCATTACACCCGATTCAGTTTTCCTTTTATGACCTCTCCCCTGGGGTCAAATAGGCGAGACAAGCAGTCAACCTCCCACACCCGTGTCACCACCATTCCTTACCCTCCACACAACCCTCCACCCAAACACAACCCTCCCCCACACAACCCTTCCCCACACAACCCCCCCACACAACCCTCCCCAAACACAACCCTCCCCTACACAACCCTCTCCCTCACACAACCCTCCCCCCACAACCCTACCCCCACACACAACCCTCCCCCACACACAACCCTCCCCCACACACAACCCTCCCCCCACACAACCCTCCACCCACGCACAACCCTCCCCCACACAACCCTCCCCCACACACAACCCTCCCCCACACACAACCGTCCCCCCCACACAACCCTCCCCCACACAACCCTCCCCCACACAACCCTCCACCCACACACAACCCTCCCCCACACAACCCTCCCCCACACAACCGTCCCCCACACACAAACCTCCCCCACACACAACCCTCCCCCACACACAACCCTCCCCCACACACAACCCTCCCCCACACACAACCCTTCCCCACACTCAACCCTCCATCACACAACCCTCCTCCACACACAACCCTCCCCCACACAACCCTCCACCCAAACACAACCCTCCCCCACACAACCCTCCCCAAACACAACCCTCCCCTACACAACCCTCCCCCACACAACCCCCACACACAACCCTCCCCCACACACAACCCTCCCCCACACAACCCTCCTCCACACACAACCCTCCCCCACACAACCCTCCCCAAACACAACCCTCCCCCACACAACCCTCCCCAAACACAACCCTCCCCTACACAACCCTCCCCCACACAACCCCCACACACAACCCTCCCCCACACAACCCCCACACAACCCCCACACACAACCCTCCCCCACACAACCCTCCCCACACACAACCCTCCCCCACACACACCCTCCCACCGCCACAAACAACCCTCCCCCACACAACCCTCCCCACACACAACCCTCCCCACACACAACCCTCCCCCACACAACCCTACCCCCCACACACAACCCTCCCCCACGCAACCCTCCCCCACACGCAACCATCCCCCACACAACCCTCCCCCACACACAACCCGCCCCCCCACCCAACCCTCCCCCACACAACCCTCCCCCGCACACAACCCTCCCCCACACACAACCCTCCCCTCCACTACCCTCCCCCACACACAACCCTCCCCCACACACAACCCTCCCCCACACACAACCCTCCCCCACACACACCCTCCCTCCTCCACAAACAACCCTCCCCCACGCAACCCTCCCCCCACACACAAACAGCAGTAACACCAACAACAACAACAGTGACAACAACAACAGTAACAACAACAGTAACAACAACAACAGTAACAACAACAACAGTAACAACAACAACAACAGTAACAACAACAACAGTAACAACAACAACAACAGTAACAACAACAACAGTAACAACAACAGTAACAACAACAACAGTAACAACAACAACAACAACAACAACAGTAACAACAACAACAACAACAGTAACAACAACAGTAACAACAACAGTAACAACAACAACAGTAACAACGACAGTAACAACAACAACAGTAACAACAACAGTAACAACAACAACAGTAACAACAACAGTAACAACAACAACAGTAACAACAACAGTAACAACAACAACAGTAACAACAACAACAGTAACAACAACAACAACAACAGTAACAACAACAATGACAACAACAACAGTAACAACAACAGTGACAACAACAACAGTAACAACAACAACAGTAACAACAACAACAACAACAACAACAACAGTAACAACAACAACAACAACAACAGTAACAACAACAACAGTAACAACAACAGTAACAACAACAACAGTAACAACAACAGTAACAACAACAGTAACAACAACAGTAACAACAACAACAGTAACAACAACAGTAACAACAACAGTAACAACAACAGTAACAACAACAACAGTAACAACAACAACAACAACAACAGTAACAACAACAACAGTAACAACAACAACAGTAACAACAACAGTAACAACAACAACAGTAACAACAACAACAGTAACAACAACAGTAACAACAACAACAGTAACAACAACAACAGTAACAACAACAACAGTAACAACAACAACAGTAACAACAACAACAACAACAACAGTAACAACAACAACAACAACAGTAACAACAACAACAGTAGCAACAACAACAACAACAACAACAACAGTAACAACAACAACAACAGTAACAACAACAACAGTAACAACAACAGTAACAACAACAACAGTAACAACAACAACAACAGTAACAACAACAACAGTAGCAGCAGCAGCACAACAACAACAACAACAGTAACAACAACAGTAACAACAACAACAGTAACAACAACAGTAACAACAACAACAGTAACAACAACAACAACAACAACAGTAACAACAACAACAGTAACAACAACAACAGTAACAACAACAACAGTAACAACAACAACAGTAACAACAACAACAACAACAACAACAACAACAACAGTAACAACAACAACAGCAACAACAACAATAACAACAACAACAGTAACAACAACAATGACAACAACAACAGTAACAACAACAATAACAACAGTAACAACAACAGTAACAACAACAACAGTAACAACAACAACAGTAACAACAACAACAGTAACAACAACAGTAACAACAACAACAGTAACAAGAACAACAACAACAACAACAGTAACAACAACAACAGTAACAACAACAACAACAACAACAACAACAACAACAGTAACAACAACAACAGTAACAACAACAACAACAACAACAACAACAGTAACAACAACAACAGTAACAACAACAGTAACAACAACAGCAGTAACAACAACAGTAACAACAACAACAACAACAACAACAACAACAGTAACAACAACAACAGTAACAACAACAGTAACAACAACAGTAACAACAACAGTAACAACAACAACAGTAACAACAACAACAGTAACAACAACAACAGTAACAACAACAACAGTAACAACAACAACAGTAACAACAACAACAGTAACAACAACAGTAACAACAACAGTAACAACAACAACAGTAACAACAACAACAGCAACAACAACAACAACAGCAACAGTAACAACAACAACAGCAACAGTAACAACAGCAACAGTAACAACAACAACAGTAACAACAGTAACAACAACAACAACAGCAACAGTAACAACAACAACAACAACAACAGTAACAACAACAGTAACAACAACAGTAACAACAACAACAGTAACAACAACAACAGTAACAACAACAACAGTAACAACAACAACAGTAACAACAACAGTAACAACAACAGTAACAACAACAACAGTAACAACAACAGTAACAACAACAACAGTAACAACAACAACAGTAACAACAACAGTAACAACAACAGTAACAACAACAGTAACAACAACAGTAACAACAACAGTAACAACAACAACAGTAACAACAACAACAGTAACAACAACAACAACAACAACAACAGTAACAACAACAGTAACAACAACAACAACAACAACAGTAACAACAACAGTAACAACAACAGTAACATCAACAACAACAGTAACAACAACAGTAACGACAACAACAGTAACAACAACAGTACAACAACAACAGTAACAACAACAGCAGCAACAACAACAGTAACAACTACAGCAGCAACAACAACAGTAACAGTAACAACAGCAGTAACAACAACAGTAACAACAACAGTAACAACAACAGCAACAACAACAGTAACAACAACAACAGCAGTAACAACAACAATAACAGTAACAACAACAGTAACAACAACAACAGCAGTAGCAACAACAACAGTAACAACAACAACAGTAACAACAACAGTAACAACAACAACAGCAGTAACAACAACAACAACAGTAACAACAACAACAATAACAACAACAACAGTAACAACAATAACAGCAACAACAACAACAACAGTAACAACAACAACAGTAACAACAACAACAGTAACAACAACAGTAACAACAACAACAGTAACAACAACAACAACAGTAACAACAACAGTAACAACAACAGTAACAACAACAACAGTAACAACAACAGTAACAACAACAACAGTAACAACAACAACAGTAACAACAACAGTAACAACAACAACAGTAACAACAACAACAGTAACAACAATAACAGCAACAACAACAACAACAGTAACAACAACAACAGTAACAACAACAACAGTAACAACAACAACAGTAACAGCAATAACAGCAACAACAACAACAACAACAACAGTAACAACAACAGTAACAACAACAACAGTAACAACAACAGTAACAACAACAACAGTAACAACAACAGTAACAACAACAGTAACAACAACAACAGTAACAACAACAACAGTAACAACAACAGTAACAACAACAACAGTAACAACAACATCAGTAACAACAACAGTAACAACAACAACAGTAACAACAACAACAGTAACAACAACATCAGTAACAACAACAGTAACAACAACAGTAACAACAACAGTAACAACAACAACAGTAACAACAACATCAGTAACAACAACAGTAACAACAACAACAGTAACAACAACATCAGTAACAACAACAACAGTAACAACAACAACAGTAACAACAACAACAGTAACAACAACAACAGTAACAACAACAACAGTAACAACAACAGTAACAACAACAACAGTAACAACAACAACAGTAACAACAACAACAGTAACAACAACAGTAACAACAACAGTAACAACAACAACAGTAACAACAACAACAGTAACAACAACAACAGTAACAACAACAACAGTAACAACAACAACAGTAACAACAACAACAGTAACAACAACAACAGTAACAACAACAACAACAACAGTAACAACAACATCAGTAACAACAACAACAGTAACAACAACATCAGTAACAACAACAGTAACAACAACATCAGTAACAACAACAACAGTAACAACAACAACAGTAACAACAACAACAGTAACAACAACAACAGTAACAACAACAACAGTAACAACAACAACAGTAACAGTAACAACAACAACAACAACAACAACAACAACAACAGTAACAACAACAACAGTAACAACAACAACAACAACAACAACAGTAACAACAACAACAGTAACAACAACAACAGTAACAACAACAACAGTAACAACAACAACAGTAACAACAACAACAGTAACAACAACAACAGTAACAACAACAACAGTAACAACAACAACAGTAACAACAACAACAGTAACAACAACAACAGTAACAACAACATCAGTAACAACAACAGTAACAACAACAACAGTAACAACAACAACAGTAACAACAACAACAGTAACAACAACAGTAACAACAAAACAACAACAGTAACAACAACAACAGTAACAACAACAACAGTAACAACAACAACAGTAACAACAACAACAGTAACAACAACAACAGTAACAACAACAGTAACAACAACAACAGTAACAACAACAACAGTAACAACAACAACAGTAACAACAACAACAGTAACAACAACAACAGTAACAACAACAGTAACAACAACAACAGTAACAACAACAACAGTAACAACAACAACAGTAACAACAACAACAGTAACAACAACAACAGTAACAACAACAACAGTAACAACAACAACAGTAACAACAACAACAGTAACAACAACAACAGTAACAACAACAACAGTAACAACAACAACAGTAACAACAACAACAGTAACAACAACAACAGTAACAACAACAACAGTAACAACAACAACAGTAACAACAACAACAGTAACAACAACATCAGTAATAACAACAGTAACAACAACAACAACAGTAACAACAACAACAGTAACAACAACAACAGTAACAACAACAACAGTAACAACAACAACAGTAACAACAACAACAGTAACAACAACAGTAACAACAACAACAGTAACAACAACAACAGTAACAACAACAACAGTAACAACAACAACAGTAACAACAACAACAGTAACAACAACAACAGTAACAACAACAACAGTAACAACAACAACAGTAACAACAACAACAGTAACAACAACAACAGTAACAACAACAACAGTAACAACAACATCAGTAACAACAACAGTAACAACAACAACAGTAACAACAACAACAGTAACAACAACAACAGTAACAACAACATCAGTAACAACAACAGTAACAACAACAACAGTAACAACAACAACAGTAACAACAACAACAGTAACAACAACAACAGTAACAACAACAACAGTAACAACAACAACAGTAACAACAACAGTAACAACAACAACAGTAACAACAACAACAGTAACAACAACAGTAACAACAACAGTAACAACAACAACAGTAACAACAACAACAGTAACAACAACAACAGTAACAACAACAACAGTAACAACAACAGTAACAACAACAGTAACAACAACAACAGTAACAACAACAGTAACAACAACAACAGTAACAACAACAACAGTAACAACAACAGTAACAACAACAACAGTAACAACAACAGTAACAACAACAACAGTAACAACAACAACAGTAACAACAACAACAGTAACAACAACAGTAACAACAACAACAGTAACAACAACAACAGTAACAACAACAACAGTAACAACAACAACAGTAACAACAACAACAGTAACAACAACAGTAACAACAACAACAGTAACAACAACAACAGTAACAACAACAACAGTAACAACAACAGTAACAACAACAACAACAACAGTAACAACAACAACAGTAACAACAACAGTAACAACAACAACAGTAACAACAACAACAACAACAACAACAACAACAACAACAACAACAACAACAACAACAACAACAGTAACAACAACAACAGTAACAACAACAACAGTAACAACAACAACAACAACAGTAACAACAACAACAGTAACAACAACAACAGTAACAACAACAGTAACAACAACAACAGTAACAACAACAACAACAACAACAACAGTAACAACAACAACAGTAACAACAACAACAGTAACAACAACAACAATAACAACAACAACAGTAACAACAACAACAACAACAACAGTAACAACAACAACAGTAACAACAACAGTAACAACAACAACAGTAACAACAACAACAACAGTAACAACAACAGTAACAACAACAACAGTAACAACAACAACAACAGTAACAACAACAACAGTAACAACAACAGTAACAACAACAACAGTAACAACAACAGTAACAACAACAACAGTAACAACAACAACAGTAACAACAACAACAGTAACAACAACAGTAACAACAACAGTAACAACAACAACAGTAACAACAACAACAGTAACAACAACAGTAACAACAACAGTAACAACAACAGTAACAACAACAACAGTAACAACAACAACAGTAACAACAACAACAGTAACAACAACAACAGTAACAACAACAGTAACAACAACAACAGTAACAACAACAACAGTAACAACAACATCAGTAACAACAACAGTAACAACAACAACAGTAACAACAACATCAGTAACAACAACAGTAACAACAACAACAGTAACAACAACAACAGTAACAACAACAACAGTAACAACAACATCAGTAACAACAACAACTGATGAAGGTGTGAGGGGTAACTGATGAAGGTGTGAGGGGTAACTGATGAAGGTGTGAGGGGTAACTGATGAAGGTGTGAGGGGTAACTGATGAAGGTGTGAGAGGTAACTGATGAAGGTGTGAGGGGTAACTGATGAAGGTGTGAGGGGTAACTGATGAAGGTGTGAGGGGTAACTGATGAAGGTGAGAGAGGTAACTGATGAAGGTGTGAGGGGTAACTGATGAAGGTGTGAGGGGTAACTGATGAAGGTGTGAGGGGTAACTGATGAAGGTGTGAGGGGTAACTGATGAAGGTGTGAGGGGTAACTGATGAAGGTGTGAGGGGTAACTGATGAAGGTGTGAGAGGTAACTGATGAAGGTGTGAGGGGTAACTGATGAAGGTGTGAGGGGTAACTGATGAAGGTGTGAGGGGTAACTGATGAAGGTGTGAGGGGTAACTGATGAAGGTGTGAGGGGTAACTGATGAAGGTGTGAGAGGTAACTGATGAAGGTGTGAGGGGTAACTGATGAAGGTGTGAGGGGTAACTGATGAAGGTGTGAGGGGTAACTGATGAAGGTGTGAGGGGTAACTGATGAAGGTGTGAGGGGTAACTGATGAAGGTGTGAGGGGTAACTGATGAAGGTGTGAGAGGGTAACTGATGAAGGTGTGAGGGGTAACTGATGAAGGTGTGAGGGGTAACTGATGAAGGTGTGAGGGGTAACTGATGAAGGTGTGAGGGGTAACTGATGAAGGTGTGAGGGGTAACTGATGAAGGTGTGAGGGGTAACTGATGAAGGTGTGAGGGGTAACTGATGAAGGTGTGAGGGGTAACTGATGAAGGTGTGAGGGGTAACTGATGAAGGTGTGAGAGGTAACTGATGAAGGTGTGAGGGGTAACTGATGAAGGTGTGAGGGGTAACTGATGAAGGTGTGAGGGGTAACTGATGAAGGTGTGAGGGGTAACTGATGAAGGTGTGAGGGGTAACTGATGAAGATGTGAGGGGTAACTGATGAAGGTGTGAGAGGTAACTGATGAAGGTGAGAGAGGTAACTGATGAAGGTGTGAGAGGTAACTGATGAAGGTGTGAGGGGTAACTGATGAAGGTGTGAGGGGTAACTGATGAAGGTGTGAGGGGTAACTGATGAAGGTGTGAGAGGTAACTGATGAAGGTGTGAGAGGTAACTGATGAAGGTGTGAGAGGTAACTGATGAAGGTGTGAGGGGTAACTGATGAAGGTGTGAGGGGTAACTGATGAAGGTGTGAGGGGTAACTGATGAAGGTGTGAGGGGTAACTGATGAAGGTGTGAGGGGTAACTGATGAAGGTGTGAGGGGTAACTGATGAAGGTGTGAGGGGTAACTGATGAAGGTGTGAGGGGTAACTGATGAAGGTGTGAGAGGTAACTGATGAAGGTGTGAGGGGTAACTGATGAAGGTGTGAGGGGTAACTGATGAAGGTGTGAGGGGTAACTGATGAAGGTGTGAGGGGTAACTGATGAAGGTGTGAGGGGTAACTGATGAAGGTGTGAGGGGTAACTGATGAAGGTGTGAGAGGTAACTGATGAAGGTGAGAGAGGTAACTGATGAAGGTGTGAGAGGTAACTGATGAAGGTGTGAGGGGTAACTGATGAAGGTGTGAGGGGTAACTGATGAAGGTGTGAGGGGTAACTGATGAAGGTGTGAGAGGTAACTGATGAAGGTGTGAGAGGTAACTGATGAAGGTGTGAGAGGTAACTGATGAAGGTGTGAGGGGTAACTGATGAAGGTGTGAGGGGTAACTGATGAAGGTGTGAGGGGTAACTGATGAAGGTGTGAGGGGTAACTGATGAAGGTGTGAGGGGTAACTGATGAAGGTGTGAGGGGTAACTGATGAAGGTGTGAGAGGTAACTGATGAAGGTGTGAGAGGTAACTGATGAAGGTGTGAGAGGTAACTGATGAAGGTGTGAGAGGTAACTGATGAAGGTGTGAGAGGTAACTGATGAAGGTGTGAGAGGTAACTGATGAAGGTGTGAGAGGTAACTGATGAAGGTGTGAGAGGTAACTGATGAAGGTGTGAGGGGTAACTGATGAAGGTGTGAGAGGTAACTGATGAAGGTGTGAGAGGTAACTGATGAAGGTGTGAGAGGTAACTGATGAAGGTGTGAGGGGTAACTGATGAAGGTGTGAGAGGTAACTGATGAAGGTGTGAGAGGTAACTGATGAAGGTGTGAGAGGTAACTGATGAAGGCGTGAGGGGTAACTGATGAAGGTGTGAGAGGTAACTGATGAAGGTGTGAGAGGTAACTGATGAAGGTGTGAGGGGTAACTGATGAAGGTGTGAGAGGTAACTGATGAAGGTGTGAGGGGTAACTGATGAAGGTGTGAGAGGTAACTGATGAAGGTGTGAGGGGTAACTGATGAAGCTGTGAGAGGTAACTGATGAAGGTGTGAGGGGTAACTGATGAAGGTGTGAGAGGTAACTGATGGTGTGAGGGGTAACTGATGAAGGTGTGAGAGGTAACTGATGAAGGTGTGAGAGGTAACTGATGAAGGTGTGAGGGGTAACTGATGAAGGTGTGAGGGGTAACTGATGAAGGTGTGAGAGGTAACTGATGAAGGTGTGAGAGGTAACTGATGAAGGTGTGAGAGGTAACTGATGAAGGTGTGAGGGGTAACTGATGAAGGTGTGAGGGGTAACTGATGAAGGTGTGAGGGGTAACTGATGAAGGTGTGAGGGGTAACTGATGAAGGTGTGAGAGGTAACTGATGAAGGTGTGAGGGGAAACTGATGAAGGTGTGAGGGGTAACTGATGAAGGTGTGAGGGGTAACCGATGAAGGTGTGAGTGGTAACTGATGAAGGTGTGAGGGGTAACTGATGAAGGTGTGAGGGGTAACTGATGAAGGTGTGAGGGGTAACTGATGAAGGTGTGAGGGGTAACTGATGAAGGTGTGAGGGGTAACTGATGAAGGTGTGAGGGGTAACTGATGAAGGTGTGAGAGGTAACTGATGAAGGTGTGAGGGGTAACTGATGAAGGTGTGAGGGGTAACTGATGAAGGTGTGAGGGGTAACTGATGAAGGTGTGAGGGGTAACTGATGAAGGTGTGAGGGGTAACTGATGAAGGTGTGAGGGGTAACTGATGAAGGTGTGAGGGGTAACTGATGAAGGTGTGAGGGGTAACGGATGAAGGTGTGAGTGGTAACTGATGAAGGTGTGAGGGGTAACTGATGAAGGTGTGAGTGGTAACTGATGAAGGTGTGAGGGGTAACTGATGAAGGTGTGAGGGGTAACTGATGAAGGTGTGAGGGGTAACTGATGAAGGTGTGAGGGGTAACTGATGAAGGTGTGAGAGGTAACTGATGAAGGTGTGAGGGGTAACTGATGAAGGTGTGAGAGGTAACTGATGAAGGTGTGAGGGGTAACTGATGAAGGTGTGAGGGGTAACTGATGAAGGTGTGAGAGGTAACTGATGAAGGTGTGAGGGGTAACTGATGAAGGTGTGAGGGGTAACTGATGAAGGTGTGAGAGGTAACTGATGAAGGTGTGAGGGGTAACTGATGAAGGTGTGAGGGGTAACTGATGAAGGTGTGAGGGGTAACTGATGAAGGTGTGAGGGGTAACTGATGAAGGTGTGAGGGGTAACTGATGAAGGTGTGAGGGGTAACTGATGAAGGTGTGAGAGGTAACTGATGAAGGTGTGAGAGGTAACTGATGAAGGTGTGAGAGGTAACTGATGAAGGTGTGAGGGGTAACTGATGAAGGTGTGAGGGGTAACTGATGAAGATGTGAGGGGTAACTGATGAAGGTGTGAGAGGTAACTGATGAAGGTGTGAGGGGTAACTGATGAAGGTGTGAGGGGTAACTGATGAAGGTGTGAGGGGTAACTGATGAAGGTGTGAGAGGTAACTGATGAAGGTGTGAGGGGTAACTGATGAAGGTGTGAGGGGTAACTGATGAAGATGTGAGGGGTAACTGATGAAGGTGTGAGAGGTAACTGATGAAGGTGTGAGGGGTAACTGATGAAGGTGTGAGGGGTAACTGATGAAGGTGTGAGGGGTAACTGATGAAGGTGTGAGGGTAACTGATGAAGGTGTGAGGGGTAACTGATGAAGGTGTGAGGGGTAACTGATGAAGGTGTGAGGGGTAACTGATGAAGGTGTGAGAGGTAACTGATGAAGGTGTGAGGGGTAACTGATGAAGGTGTGAGAGGTAACTGATGAAGGTGTGAGGGGTAACTGATGAAGGTGTGAGGGGTAACTGATGAAGGTGTGAGAGGTAACTGATGAAGGTGTGAGGGGTAACTGATGAAGGTGTGAGGGGTAACTGATGAAGGTGTGAGAGGTAACTGATGAAGGTGTGAGGGGTAACTGATGAAGGTGTGAGGGGTAACTGATGAAGGTGTGAGGGGTAACTGATGAAGGTGTGAGGGGTAACTGATGAAGGTGTGAGGGGTAACTGATGAAGGTGTGAGGGGTAACTGATGAAGGTGTGAGAGGTAACTGATGAAGGTGTGAGAGGTAACTGATGAAGGTGTGAGAGGTAACTGATGAAGGTGTGAGGGGTAACTGATGAAGGTGTGAGGGGTAACTGATGAAGATGTGAGGGGTAACTGATGAAGGTGTGAGAGGTAACTGATGAAGGTGTGAGGGGTAACTGATGAAGGTGTGAGGGGTAACTGATGAAGGTGTGAGGGGTAACTGATGAAGGTGTGAGAGGTAACTGATGAAGGTGTGAGGGGTAACTGATGAAGGTGTGAGGGGTAACTGATGAAGATGTGAGGGGTAACTGATGAAGGTGTGAGAGGTAACTGATGAAGGTGTGAGGGGTAACTGATGAAGATGTGAGGGGTAACTGATGAAGGTGTGAGAGAGGTAACTGATGAAGGTGTGAGGGGTAACTGATGAAGGTGTGAGGGGTAACTGATGAAGGTGTGAGAGGTAACTGATGAAGGTGTGAGAGGTAACTGATGAAGGTGTGAGGGGTAACTGATGAAGGTGTGAGGGGTAACTGATGAAGATGTGAGGGGTAACTGATGAAGGTGTGAGAGGTAACTGATGAAGGTGTGAGGGGTAACTGATGAAGGTGTGAGAGGTAACTGATGAAGGTGTGAGAGGTAACTGATGAAGGTGTGAGGGGTAACTGATGAAGGTGTGAGAGGTAACTGATGAAGGTGTGAGAGGTAACTGATGAAGGTGTGAGGGGTAACTGATGAAGGTGTGAGGGGTAACTGATGAAGGTGTGAGAGGTAACTGATGAAGGTGTGAGAGGTAACTGATGAAGGTGTGAGGGGTAACTGATGAAGGTGTGAGAGGTAACTGATGAAGGTGTGAGAGGTAACTGATGAAGGTGTGAGGGGTAACTGATGAAGGTGTGAGGGGTAACTGATGAAGGTGTGAGGGTAACTGATGATGAGGTGTGAGGTAACTGATGAAGGTGTGAGGGGTAACTGATGAAGGTGTGAAGGTAACTGATGAGAGGTAACTGATGAAGGTGTGAGGGGTAACTGATGAAGGTGTGAGGGGTAACTGATGAAGGTGTGAGAGGTAACTGATGAAGGTGTGAGGGGTAACTGATGAAGGTGTGAGGGGTAACTGATGAAGGTGTGAGAGGTAACTGATGAAGGTGTGAGGGGTAACTGATGAAGGTGTGAGAGGTAACTGATGAAGGTGTGAGAGGTAACTGATGAAGGTGTGAGGGGTAACTGATGAAGGTGTGAGGGGTAACTGATGAAGGTGTGAGAGGTAACTGATGAAGGTGTGAGGGGTAACTGATGAAGGTGTGAGGGGTAACTGATGAAGGTGTGAGAGGTAACTGATGAAGGTGTGAGAGGTAACTGATGAAGGTGTGAGGGGTAACTGATGAAGGTGTGAGAGGTAACTGATGAAGGTGTGAGAGGTAACTGATGAAGGTGTGAGGGGTAACTGATGAAGGTGTGAGGGGTAACTGATGAAGGTGTGAGAGGTAACTGATGAAGGTGTGAGGGGTAACTGATGAAGGTGTGAGGGGTAACTGATGAAGGTGTGAGGGGTAACTGATGAAGGTGTGAGGGGTAACTGATGAAGGTGTGAGAGGTAACTGATGAAGGTGTGAGGGGTAACTGATGAAGGTGTGAGGGGTAACTGATGAAGGTGTGAGGGGTAACTGATGAAGGTGTGAGAGGTAACTGATGAAGGTGTGAGGGGTAACTGATGAAGGTGTGAGAGGTAACTGATGAAGGTGTGAGAGGTAACTGATGAAGGTGTGAGAGGTAACTGATGAAGGTGTGAGGGGTAACTGATGAAGGTGTGAGGGGTAACTGATGAAGGTGTGAGAGGTAACTGATGAAGGTGTGAGGGGTAACTGATGAAGGTGTGAGGGGTAACTGATGAAGGTGTGAGGGGTAACTGATGGTGTGAGAGGTAACTGATGAAGGTGTGAGGGGTAACTGATGAAGGTGTGAGAGGTAACTGATGAAGGTGTGAGGGGTAACTGATGAAGGTGTGAGAGGTAACTGATGAAGGTGTGAGGGGTAACTGATGAAGGTGTGAGAGGTAACTGATGAAGGTGTGAGAGGTAACTGATGAAGGTGTGAGAGGTAACTGATGAAGGTGTGAGGGGTAACTGATGAAGGTGTGAGGGGTAACTGATGAAGGTGTGAGAGGTAACTGATGAAGGTGTGAGGGGTAACTGATGAAGGTGTGAGGGGTAACTGATGAAGGTGTGAGAGGTAACTGATGAAGGTGTGAGAGGTAACTGATGAAGGTGTGAGAGGTAACTGATGAAGGTGTGAGGGGTAACTGATGAAGGTGTGAGAGGTAACTGATGAAGGTGTGAGGGGTAACTGATGAAGGTGTGAGAGGTAACTGATGAAGGTGTGAGAGGTAACTGATGAAGGTGTGAGAGGTAACTGATGAAGGTGTGAGAGGTAACTGATGAAGGTGTGAGGGGTAACTGATGAAGGTGTGAGGGGTAACTGATGAAGGTGTGAGAGGTAACTGATGAAGGTGTGAGAGGTAACTGATGAAGGTGTGAGGGGTAACTGATGAAGGTGTGAGGGGTAACTGATGAAGGTGTGAGAGGTAACTGATGAAGGTGTGAGAGGTAACTGATGAAGGTGTGAGGGGTAACTGATGAAGGTGTGAGGGGTAACTGATGAAGGTGTGAGAGGTAACTGATGAAGGTGTGAGAGGTAACTGATGAAGGTGTGAGGGGTAACTGATGAAGGTGTGAGGGGTAACTGATGAAGGTGTGAGAGGTAACTGATGAAGGTGTGAGGGGTAACTGATGAAGGTGTGAGAGGTAACTGATGAAGGTGTGAGGGGTAACTGATGAAGGTGTGAGGGGTAACTGATGAAGGTGTGAGAGGTAACTGATGAAGGTGTGAGGGGTAACTGATGAAGGTGTGAGGGGTAACTGATGAAGGTGTGAGGGGTAACTGATGAAGGTGTGAGGGGTAACTGATGAAGGTGTGAGAGGTAACTGATGAAGGTGTGAGGGGTAACTGATGAAGGTGTGAGGGGTAACTGATGAAGGTGTGAGGGGTAACTGATGAAGGTGTGAGGGGTAACTGATGAAGGTGTGAGAGGTAACTGATGAAGGTGTGAGGGGTAACTGATGAAGGTGTGAGAGGTAACTGATGAAGGTGTGAGGGGTAACTGATGAAGGTGTGAGGGGTAACTGATGAAGGTGTGAGGGGTAACTGATGAAGGTGTGAGGGGTAACTGAAACATCTCTGTCATCTTTCATCTGAATAAGAGCAAACGAGAAGTGCCGCACACATACGTCATGTATTTAGAACAAGCCACATAGGGATGGAGATCTTCAGCTCTGGATCTTTCGTACTCTTGTGCGTCGTCAGAAGCTATGCAGTGTTACAAGACAGCACCATATAGGAGGGAAAATTTTCTGAGGCAAGGCAGAAGGTATCAATGGTGGCTTATGTTATTCTGTAACCCGGGCCTCCACTGCCTTGTCTCAAAGAATTTCCCCTCCTGTCTGTTGCTGTCTTGCAACACTGCATAGCTCCTGTCGACGAACGACAGTGTGAAATATCTAGAGCTAAAAAAATTTCCATTCCCAAGTGGCTTGCTCGGCATTGTTAAGATTGAATGTTTGCGATTGTACTGCATGCGTGTTATACCACCATACACAGCAGTTTCACCGTGCTTAATGCTTCTGAATGTTAGGGGTCAAGAGGCTGACCTCCAGTTTGAAAAAGGTAGCTTCAGGCGTACTTGTGCGTGTCCACTAGCACCTCAGTCATAATGTAACTACCAACATGGGCAGACAGGTGCGGGAAGATTCCCCAGTGTGGTATCTGTCCACCTAACACTGCAACGAACCCAGAAACCTTACAACACAGACAGCGCAACATACACACACTCTCTCTCAAACAATGTATTTAGCCTCGTTAAAAGAGTTGTGGTTTTGTAAATGTTTTGAGATCACTTCCCTAATTATCAGTAGTCGTCCAGCTGGGAGACCTACTGGTCCACACTTTGTCAGTGGTCGTCCAGCTGGGAGACCTACTGGTCCACACTTTGTCAGTGGTCGTCCAGCTGGGAGACCTACTGGTCCACACTTTGTCAGTGGTCGTCCAGCAGGAAGACTCACTGGTCAACTACACCTTGTCAGTGGTCGTCCAGCAGAGAGACTCACTAGTCTACTACACCTTGTCAGTAGTCGTCCAACATGGAGACTCACTGGTCTACTACACCTTGTCAGTGGTCGTCCAACAGGGAGACTCACTGGTCTACTACACCTTGTCAGTGGTCGTCCAACAGGGAGACTCACCGGTCTACTACACCTTGTCAGTGGTCGTCCAGCAGGGAGACTCACTGGTCTACTACACCTTGTCAGTGGTCGTCCAGCAGGGAGACTCACTGGTCTACTACACCTTGTCTGTGGTCGTCCAACAGACTCACTGGTCTACTACACCTTGTCAGTGGTCGTCCAGCAGAGACTCACTGGTCTACTACACCTTGTCAGTGGTCGTCCAACATGGAGACTCACTGGTCTATTACACCTTGTCAGTGGTCGTCCAGCAGAGACTCACTGGTCTACTACACCTTGTCAGTGGTCGTCCAACAGGGAGACTCACTGGTCTACTACACCTTGTCAGTGGTCGTCCAACAGGGAGACTCACTGGTCTACTACACCTTGTCAGTGGTCGTCCAACAGGGAGACTCACTGGTCTACTACACCTCGTCAGTGGTCGTCCAGCAGGGAGACTCACTGGTCTACTACACCTTGTCAGTGGTCGTCCAGCAGGGAGACTCACTGGTCTACTACACCTTGCCAGTGGTCGTCCAACAGGGAGACTCACTGGTCTACTACACCTCGTCAGTGGTCGTCCAACAGGGAGACTCACTGGTCTACTACACCTTGTCAGTGGTCGTCCAACAGGGAGACTCACTGGTCTACTACACCTTGTCAGTGGTCGTCCAACAGGGAGACTCACTGGTCTACTACACCTTGTCAGTGGTCGTCCAACAGGGAGACTCACTGGTCTACTACACCTTGTCAGTGGTCGTCCAACAGGGAGACTCACTGGTCTACTACACCTCGTCAGTGGTCGTCCAGCAGGGAGACTCACTGGTCTACTACACCTTGTCAGTGGTCGTCCAGCAGGGAGACTCACTGGTCTACTACACCTTGCCAGTGGTCGTCCAACAGGGAGACTCACTGGTCTACTACACCTCGTCAGTGGTCGTCCAACAGGGAGACTCACTGGTCTACTACACCTTGTCAGTGGTCGTCCAACAGGGAGACTCACTGGTCTACTACACCTTGTCAGTGGTCGTCCAACAGGGAGACTCACTAGTCTACTACACCTTGTCAGTGGTCGTCCAACAGGGAGACTCACTGGTCTACTACACCTTGTCAGTGGTCGTCCAACAGGGAGACTCACTGGTCTACTACACCTTGTCAGTGGTCGTCCAACAGGGAGACTCACTGGTCTACTACACCTCGTCAGTGGTCGTCCAGCAGGGAGACTCACTGGTCAACTACACCTTGTCAGTGGTCGTCCAACAGGGAGACTCACTGGTCTACTACACCTTGTCAGTGGTCGTCCAACAGGGAGACTCACTGGTCTACTACACCTTGTCAGTGGTCGTCCAACAGGGAGACTCACTGGTCTACTACACCTTGTCAGTGGTCGTCCAACAGGGAGACTCACTAGTCTACTACACCTTGTCAGTGGTCGTCCAACAGGGAGACTCACTGGTCTACTACACCTTGTCAGTGGTCGTCCAACAGGGAGACTCACTGGTCTACTACACCTTGTCAGTGGTCGTCCAACAGGGAGACTCACTAGTCTACTACACCTTGTCAGTGGTCGTCCAACAGGGAGACTCACTGGTCTACTACACCTTGTCAGTGGTCGTCCAACAGGGAGACTCACTAGTCTACTACACCTTGTCAGTGGTCGTCCAACAGGGAGACTCACTGGTCTACTACACCTTGTCAGTGGTCGTCCAACAGGGAGACTCACTAGTCTACTACACCTTGTCAGTGGTCGTCCAACAGGGAGACTCACTGGTCTACTACACCTTGTCAGTGGTCGTCCAACAGGGAGACTCACTAGTCTACTACACCTTGTCAGTGGTCGTCCAACAGGGAGACTCACTGGTCTACTACACCTAGTCAGTGGTCGTCCAACAGGGAGACTCACTGGTCTACTACACCTTGTCAGTGGTCGTCCAACAGGGAGACTCACTAGTCTACTACACCTTGTCAGTGGTCGTCCAACAGGGAGACTCACTGGTCTACTACACCTTGTCAGTGGTCGTCCAACAGGGAGACTCACTAGTCTACTACACCTTGTCAGTGGTCGTCCAACAGGGAGACTCACTGGTCTACTACACCTTGTCAGTGGTCGTCCAACAGGGAGACTCACTAGTCTACTACACCTTGTCAGTGGTCGTCCAACAGGGAGACTCACTGGTCTACTACACCTTGTCAGTGGTCGTCCAACAGGGAGACTCACTGGTCTACTACACCTTGTCAGTGGTCGTCCAGCAGGGAGACTCACTGGTCAACTACACCTTGTCAGTGGTCGTCCAACAGGGAGACTCACTGGTCTACTACACCTTGTCAGTGGTCGTCCAACAGGGAGACTCACTGGTCTACTACACCTTGTCAGTGGTCGTCCAACAGGGAGACTCACTGGTCTACTACACCTTGTCAGTGGTCGTCCAACAGGGAGACTCACTGGTCTACTGCACCTTGTCAGTGGTCGTCCAACAGGGAGACTCACTGGTCTACTACACCTTGTATGTGGTCGTCCAGCAGGGAGACTCACTGGTCTACTACACCTTGTCAGTGGTCGTCCAACAGGGAGACTCACTGGTCTACTACACCTTGTCAGTGGTCGTCCAACAGGGAGACTCACTGGTCTACTACACCTTGTCAGTGGTCGTCCAACAGGGAGACTCACTGGTCTACTACACCTTGTCAGTGGTCGTCCAACAGGGAGACTCACTGGTCTACTACACCTTGTCAGTGGTCGTCCAACAGGGAGACTCACTGGTCTACTACACCTTGTCAGTGGTCGTCCAACAGGGAGACTCACTGGTCTACTACACCTTGTCAGTGGTCGTCCAACAGGGAGACTCACTGGTCTACTACACCTTGTCAGTGGTCGTCCAACAGGGAGACTCACTAGTCTACTACACCTTGTCAGTGGTCGTCCAACAGGGAGACTCACTGGTCTACTACACCTTGTCAGTGGTCGTCCAACAGGGAGACTCACTGGTCTACTACACCTTGTCAGTGGTCGTCCAACAGGGAGACTCACTGGTCTACTACACCTTGTCAGTGGTCGTCCAACAGGGAGACTCACTGGTCTACTACACCTTGTCAGTGGTCGTCCAACAGGGAGACTCACTGGTCTACTACACCTTGTCAGTGGTCGTCCAACAGGGAGACTCACTGGTCTACTACACCTTGTCAGTGGTCGTCCAACAGGGAGACTCACTGGTCTACTACACCTTGTCAGTGGTCGTCCAACAGGGAGACTCACTGGTCTACTACACCTTGTCAGTGGTCGTCCAACAGGGAGACTCACTGGTCTACTACACCTTGTCAGTGGTCGTCCAACAGGGAGACTCACTGGTCTACTACACCTTGTCAGTGGTCGTCCAACAGGGAGACTCACTGGTCTACTACACCTTGTCAGTGGTCGTCCAACAGGGAGACTCACTGGTCTACTACACCTTGTCAGTGGTCGTCCAACAGGGAGACTCACTGGTCTACTACACCTTGTCAGTGGTCGTCCAACAGGGAGACTCACTGGTCTACTACACCTTGTCAGTGGTCGTCCAACAGGGAGACTCACTGGTCTACTACACCTTGTCAGTGGTCGTCCAACAGGGAGACTCACTGGTCTACTACACCTTGTCAGTGGTCGTCCAACAGGGAGACTCACTGGTCTACTACACCTTGTCAGTGGTCGTCCAACAGGGAGACTCACTGGTCTACTACACCTTGTCAGTGGTCGTCCAACAGGGAGACTCACTGGTCTACTACACCTTGTCAGTGGTCGTCCAACAGGGAGACTCACTGGTCTACTACACCTTGTCAGTGGTCGTCCAACAGGGAGACTCACTGGTCTACTACACCTTGTCAGTGGTCGTCCAACAGGGAGACTCACTGGTCTACTACACCTTGTCAGTGGTCGTCCAACAGGGAGACTCACTGGTCTACTACACCTTGTCAGTGGTCGTCCAACAGGGAGACTCACTGGTCTACTACACCTTGTCAGTGGTCGTCCAACAGGGAGACTCACTGGTCTACTACACCTTGTCAGTGGTCGTCCAACAGGGAGACTCACTGGTCTACTACACCTTGTCAGTGGTCGTCCAACAGGGAGACTCACTGGTCTACTACACCTTGTCAGTGGTCGTCCAACAGGGAGACTCACTGGTCTACTACACCTTGTCAGTGGTCGTCCAACAGGAGAGACTCACTGGTCTACTACACCTTGTCAGTGGTCGTCCAACAGGGAGACTCACTGGTCTACTACACCTTGTCAGTGGTCGTCCAACAGGGAGACTCACTGGTCTACTACACCTTGTCAGTGGTCGTCCAACAGGGAGACTCACTGGTCTACTACACCTTGTCAGTGGTCGTCCAACAGGGAGACTCACTGGTCTACTACACCTTGTCAGTGGTCGTCCAACAGGGAGACTCACTGGTCTACTACACCTTGTCAGTGGTCGTCCAACAGGGAGACTCACTGGTCTACTACACCTTGTCAGTGGTCGTCCAACAGGGAGACTCACTGGTCTACTACACCTTGTCAGTGGTCGTCCAACAGGGAGACTCACTGGTCTACTACACCTTGTCAGTGGTCGTCCAACAGGGAGACTCACTGGTCTACTACACCTTGTCAGTGGTCGTCCAACAGGGAGACTCACTGGTCTACTACACCTTGTCAGTGGTCGTCCAACAGGGAGACTCACTGGTCTACTACACCTTGTCAGTGGTCGTCCAACAGGGAGACTCACTGGTCTACTACACCTTGTCAGTGGTCGTCCAACAGGGAGACTCACTGGTCTACTACACCTTGTCAGTGGTCGTCCAGCAGGGAGACTCACTGGTCTACTACACCTTGTCAGTGGTCGTCCAACAGGGAGACTCACTGGTCTACTACACCTTGTCAGTGGTCGTCCAACAGGGAGACTCACTGGTCTACTACACCTTGTCAGTGGTCGTCCAACAGGGAGACTCACTGGTCTACTACACCTTGTCAGTGGTCGTCCAACAGGGAGACTCACTGGTCTACTACACCTTGTCAGTGGTCGTCCAACAGGGAGACTCACTGGTCTACTACACCTTGTCAGTGGTCGTCCAACAGGGAGACTCACTGGTCTACTACACCTTGTCAGTGGTCGTCCAACAGGGAGACTCACTGGTCTACTACACCTTGTCAGTGGTCGTCCAACAGGGAGACTCACTGGTCTACTACACCTTGTCAGTGGTCGTCCAACAGGGAGACTCACTGGTCTACTACACCTTGTCAGTGGTCGTCCAACAGGGAGACTCACTGGTCTACTACACCTTGTCAGTGGTCGTCCAACAGGGAGACTCACTGGTCTACTACACCTTGTCAGTGGTCGTCCAACAGGGAGACTCACTGGTCTACTACACCTTGTCAGTGGTCGTCCAACAGGGAGACTCACTGGTCTACTACACCTTGTCAGTGGTCGTCCAACAGGGAGACTCACTGGTCTACTACACCTTGTCAGTGGTCGTCCAACAGGGAGACTCACTGGTCTACTACACCTTGTCAGTGGTCGTCCAACAGGGAGACTCACTGGTCTACTACACCTTGTCAGTGGTCGTCCAACAGGGAGACTCACTGGTCTACTACACCTTGTCAGTGGTCGTCCAACAGGGAGACTCACTGGTCTACTACACCTTGTCAGTGGTCGTCCAACAGGGAGACTCACTGGTCTACTACACCTTGCCAGTGGTCGTCCAACAGGGAGACTCACTGGTCTACTACACCTCGTCAGTGGTCGTCCAGCAGGGAGACTCACTGGTCTACTACACCTCGTCAGTGGTCGTCCAGCAGGGAGACTCACTCATACCATTCATCTCCTACATACTGGTAAGAGAACTCATGCCCTCGGAGGAGAGAATAGAGAGAAATGAGTAAATGAAGGAGAAGAGGTGTAGAGAGGGAGGGAGTAGAGAGAGAGGGAGTAGAGAGTGAGGGAGTAGAGAGAGAGGGAGTAGAGAGGGAGGAAGTAGAGAGGGAGGGAGTAGAGAGTGAGGGAGTAGAGAGAGACGGAGTAGAGAAGGAGGAAGTAGAGAGGGAGGAAGTAGAGAGTGAGGGAGTAGAGAGAGACGGAGTAGAGAAGGAGGAAGTAGAGAGGGAGGGAGAAGATACGAAGTAGAGAGGGAGGGAGTAGAGAGGGAGTAGAGGGAGGGAGTAGAGACGAAGCAGAGAGGGAGGGAGCAGAGAGGGAGGAAGTAGAGATGAAGGGAGCAGAGAGGGAGGAAGTAGAGATGGAGGGAGCAGAGAGGGAGGAAGTAGAGAGGGAGGGAACAGAGAGGGAGGAAGTAGAGATGGAGGGAGCAGAGAGGGAGGAAGTAGAGATGGAGGGAGCAGAGAGGGAGGAAGTAGAGATGGAGGGAGCAGAGAGGGAGGAAGTAGAGCTGGAGGGAGCAGAGAGGGAGGAAGTAGAGATGGAGGGAGCAGAGAGGGAGGAAGTAGAGATGGAGGGAGCAGAGAGGAAGGAAGTAGAGATGGAGGGAGCAGAGAGGGAGGAAGTAGAGATGTAGGGAGCAGAGAGGGAGGAAGTAGAGATGGAGGGAGCAGAGAGGGAGGAAGTAGAGAGGGAGGGAGCAGAGAGGGAGGAAGTAGAGATGGAGGGAGCAGAGAGGGAGGAAGTAGAGATGGAGGGAACAGAGATGGAGGAAGTAGAGATGGAGGGAGCAGAGAGGGAGGAAGTAGAGATGGAGGGAGCAGAGAGGAAGTAGAGATGGAGGGAGCAGAGAGGGAGGAAGTAGAGATGGAGGGAGCAGAGAGGGAGGAAGTAGAGATGGAGGGAACAGAGAGGGAGGAAGTAGAGATGGAGGGAGCAGAGAGGGAGGAAGTAGAGATGGAGAGTAGAGAGGAAGTAGAGATGGAGGGAAGTAGAGATGGAGGGAGTAGAGATGGAGGGAGTAGAGATGTAGGGAACAGAGAGGGAGGAAGTAGAGATGGAGGGAACAGAGATGGAGGGAACAGAGAGGGAGGAAGTAGAGATGGAGGGAGCAGAGATGGAGGGAGCAGAGAGGGAGGAAGTAGAGATGGAGGGAGCAGAGAGGGAGGAAGTAGAGATGGAGGGAGCAGAGAGGGAGGAAGTAGAGATGGAGGGAGCAGAGAGGGAGGAAGTAGAGATGGAGGGAGCAGAGAGGGAGGAAGTAGAGATGGAGGGAGCAGAGAGGGAGGAAGTAGAGATGGAGGGAGCAGAGAGGGAGGAAGTAGAGATGGAGGGAGCAGAGAGGGAGGAAGTAGAGATGGAGGGAGCAGAGAGGGAGGAAGTAGAGATGGAGGGAGTAGAGATGGAGGGAGTAGAGATGGAGGGAACAGAGAGGGAGGAAGTAGAGATGGAGGGAGCAGAGATGGAGGGAGCAGAGATGGAGGGAGTAGAGATGGAGGGAGTAGAGATGGAGGGAACAGAGAGGGAGGAAGTAGAGATGGAGGGAGCAGAGATGGAGGGAGCAGAGAGGGAGGAAGTAGAGATGGAGGGAGTAGAGATGGAGGGAGTAGAGATGGAGGGAGCAGAGGAAGTAGAGATGGCGGGAGTAGAGATGGAGGGAGTAGAGATGGAGGGAGCAGAGAGGGAGGAAGTAGAGATGGAGGGAGCAGAGATGGAGGGAGCAGAGAGGGAGGAAGTAGAGATGGAGGGAGCAGAGAGGGAGGAAGTAGAGATGGAGGGAGCAGAGAGGGAGGAAGTAGAGATGGAGGGAGCAGAGAGGGAGGAAGTAGAGATGGAGGGAGCAGAGAGGGAGGAAGTAGAGATGGAGGGAGCAGAGAGGGAGGAAGTAGAGATGGAGGGAGCAGAGAGGGAGGAAGTAGAGATGGAGGGAGCAGAGATGGAGGAAGTAGAGATGGAGGGAGCAGAGAGGGAGGAAGTAGAGATGGAGGGAGCAGAGAGGGAGGAAGTAGAGATGGAGGGAGCAGAGATGGAGGAAGTAGAGATGGAGGGAGCAGAGATGGATGAAGTAAAGATGGAGGGAGCAGAGTGGGAGGAAGTACAGATGGAGGGAGCAGAGAGGGAGGAAGTAGAGATGGAGGGAGCAGAGAGGGAGGAAGTAGAGATGGAGGGAGCAGAGAGGGAGGAAGTAGAGATGGAGGGAGCAGAGAGGGAGGAAGTTGAGATGGAGGGAGCAGAGAGGGAGGAAGTAGAGATGGAGGGAGCAGAGAGGGAGGAAGTAGAGATGGAGGGAGCAGAGAGGGAGGAAGTAGAGATGGAGGGAGCAGAGATGGAGGAAGTAGAGATGGAGGGAGCAGAGAGGGAGGGAGCAGAGATGGAGGGAGCAGAGATGGAGGAAGTAGAGATGGAGGGAGCAGAGAGGGAGGAAGTAGAGATGGAGGGAGCAGAGAGGGAGGAAGTAGAGATGGAGGGAGCAGAGAGGGAGGAAGTAGAGATGGAGGGAGCAGAGAGGGAGGAAGTAGAGATGGAGGGAGCAGAGAGGGAGGAAGTAGAGATGGAGGGAGCAGAGATGGAGGAAGTAGAGATGGAGGGAGCAGAGAGGGAGGAAGCAGAGATGGAGGGAGCAGAGATGGAGGAAGTAGAGATGGAGGGAGCAGAGATGGAGGAAGTAGAGATGGAGGGAGCAGAGAGGGAGGGAGCAGAGATGGAGGGAGCAGAGATGGAGGAAGTAGAGATGGAGGGAGCAGAGAGGGAGGGAGTAGAGATGGAGCGAGCAGAGAGGGAGGAAGTAGAGATGGAGGGAGCAGAGAGGGAGGGAGCAGAGATGGAGGGAGTAGAGATGGAGGGAGCAGAGAGGGAGGGAGTAGAGATGGAGGGAGAAGAGAGGGAGGAAGTAGAGATGGAGGGAGCAGAGAGGGAGGAAGTAGAGATGGAGGGAGCAGAGAGGGAGGGAGTAGAGATGGAGCGAGCAGAGAGGGAGGAAGTAGAGATGGAGGGAGCAGAGAGGGAGGGAGCAGAGATGGAGGGAGTAGAGATGGAGGGAGCAGAGAGGAAGTAGAGATGGAGGGAGCAGAGAGGAAGTAGAGATGGAGGGAGCAGAGAGGGAGGAAGTAGAGATGGAGGGAGCAGAGAGGGAGGAAGTAGAGATGGAGGGAGCAGAGAGGGAGGAAGTAGAGATGGAGGGAGCAGAGAGGGAGGAAGTAGAGATGGAGGGAGCAGAGAGGAAGTAGAGATGGAGGGAGCAGAGAGGGAGGAAGTAGAGATGGAGGGAGCAGAGAGGGAGGGAGCAGAGATGGAGGGAGCAGAGATGGAGGAAGTAGAGATGGAGGGAGCAGAGAGGGAGGAAGTAGAGATGGAGGGAGTAGAGATGGAGGAGCAGAGAGGGAGGAAGTAGAGATGGAGGAAGTAGAGATGGAGGAAGTAGAGATGGAGGAAGTAGAGATGGAGGGAAGCAGAGATGGAGGGAGCAGAGATGGAGGGAGCAGAGATGGAGGAAGTAGAGATGGAGGGAGCAGAGATGGAGGAAGTAGAGATGGAGGGAGCAGAGAGGGAGGAAGTAGAGATGGAGGAAGTAGAGATGGAGGAAGTAGAGATGGAGGGAGCAGAGAGGGAGGAAGTAGAGATGGAGGAAGTAGAGATGGAGGAAGTAGAGATGGAGGAAGTAGAGATGGAGGGAGCAGAGAGGGAGGAAGTAGAGATGGAGGGAGTAGAGATGGAGGAAGTAGAGATGGAGGAAGTAGAGATGGAGGAAGTAGAGATGGAGGAAGTAGAGATGGAGGAAGTAGAGATGGAGGAAGTAGAGATGGAGGAAGTAGAGATGGAGGGAGCAGAGATGGAGGAAGTAGAGATGGAGGAAGTAGAGATGGAGGGAGCAGAGATGGAGGAAGTAGAGATGGAGGGAGCAGAGAGGGAGGAAGTAGAGATGGAGGGAGTAGAGATGGAGGAAGTAGAGATGGAGGAAGTAGAGATGGAGGAAGTAGAGATGGAGGAAGTAGAGATGGAGGAAGTAGAGATGGAGGAAGTAGAGATGGAGGAAGTAGAGATGGAGGAAGTAGAGATGGAGGAAGTAGAGATGGAGGAAGTAGAGATGGAGGGAGCAGAGAGGGAGGAAGTAGAGATGGAGGGAGTAGAGATGGAGGAAGTAGAGATGGAGGAAGTAGAGATGGAGGAAGTAGAGATGGAGGAAGTAGAGATGGAGGGAGCAGAGATGGAGGAAGTAGAGATGGAGGGAGTAGAGATGGAGGAAGTAGAGATGGAGGAAGTAGAGATGGAGGAAGTAGAGATGGAGGAAGTAGAGATGGAGGAAGTAGAGATGGAGGAAGTAGAGATGGAGGAAGTAGAGATGGAGGAAGTAGAGATGGAGGGAGCAGAGATGGAGGAAGTAGAGATGGAGGAAGTAGAGATGGAGGAAGTAGAGATGGAGGAAGTAGAGATGGAGGGACTATAATCAATAAACATGTTATCAAAGACTGTGTAAAAATAACTCAATTGTTTACAGCTGACACCTTTAATTTACACACCTGCGTCTCTATTATGATGCCAACTTGTGGCATCAACAGTGCCATGACACAACTTGTGGCATCAACAGTGCCATGACACAACTTGTGGCATCAACAGTGCCATGACACAACTTGTGGCATCAACAGTGCCATGACACAACTTGTGGCATCAACAGTGCCATGACACAACTTGTGGCATCAACAGTGCCATGACACAACTTGTGGCATCAACAGTGCCATGACACAACTTGTGGCATCAACAGTGCCATGACACAACTTGTGGCATCAAGTACCATGACACAACTTGTGGCATCAACAGTGCCATGACACAACTTGTGGCATCAACAGTGCCATGACACAACTTGTGGCATCAAGTACCATGACACAACTTGTGGCATCAACAGTGCCATGACACAACTTGTGGCATCAACAGTGCCATGACACAACTTGTGGCATCAAGTACCATGACACAACTTGTGGTATCAACAGTGCCATGACACAACTTGTGGCATCAACAGTGCCATGACACAACTTGTGGCATCAACAGTGCCATGACACAACTTGTGGCATCAACAGTGCCATGACACAACTTGTGGCATCAAGTACCATGACACAACTTGTGGTATCAACAGTGCCATGACACAACTTGTGGCATCAACAGTGCCATGACACAACTTGTGGCATCAACAGTGCCATGACACAACTTGTGGCATCAAGTGCCATGACACAACTTGTGGTATCAACAGTGCCATGACACAACTTGTGGCATCAACAGTGCCATGACACAACTTGTGGCATCAACAGTGCCATGACACAACTTGTGGCATCAACAGTGCCATGACACAACTTGTGGCATCAACAGTGCCATGACACAACTTGTGGCATCAACAGTGCCATGACACAACTTGTGGCATCAACAGTGCCATGACACAACTTGTGGCATCAACAGTGCCATGACACAACTTGTGGCATCAAGTACCATGACACAACTTGTGGCATCAACAGTGCCATGACACAACTTGTGGCATCAACAGTGCCATGACACAACTTGTGGCATCAAGTACCATGACACAACTTGTGGCATCAACAGTGCCATGACACAACTTGTGGCATCAACAGTGCCATGACACAACTTGTGGCATCAAGTACCATGACACAACTTGTGGTATCAACAGTGCCATGACACAACTTGTGGCATCAACAGTGCCATGACACAACTTGTGGCATCAACAGTGCCATGACACAACTTGTGGCATCAACAGTGCCATGACACAACTTGTGGCATCAAGTACCATGACACAACTTGTGGTATCAACAGTGCCATGACACAACTTGTGGCATCAACAGTGCCATGACACAACTTGTGGCATCAACAGTGCCATGACACAACTTGTGGCATCAAGTGCCATGACACAACTTGTGGTATCAACAGTGCCATGACACAACTTGTGGCATCAACAGTGCCATGACACAACTTGTGGCATCAACAGTGCCATGACACAACTTGTGGTATCAACAGTGCCATGACACAACTTGTGGCATCAAGTGCCATGACACAACTTGTGGTATCAACAGTGCCATGACACAACTTGTGGCATCAAGTGCCATGACACAACTTGTGGTATAAACAGTGCCATGACACAACTTGTGGCATCAACAGTGCCATGACACTACTATTCTATTCACATATTATTTAACATAATGTAATATGACGGATACAACATTGATTTTCCTGTCATTTAAATCTGTCGTTCCTTTATTTTATGAAGATCATCCTGGACCATATACCAGGATGCTGCTGGACCATATACCAGGATGCTGCTGGACCATATACCAGGATGCTGCTGGACCATATACCAGGATGCTGCTGGACCATATACCAGGATGCTGCTTATAACAGCCTTCTAACATCCAGGTAGCGCAAGATTATCCTGGACCATATACCAGGATGCTGCTTATAACAGCCTACTAACATCCAGGTAGCGCAAGATTATCCTGGACCATATACCAGGATGCTGCTTATAACAGCCTACTAACATCCAGGTAGCGCAAGATCATCCTGGACCATATACCAGGATGCTGCTTATAACAGCCTACTAACATCCAGGTAAAATAAGATAAGATAAGATTTCGTTCGGATTTTTAACCCCGGAGGGTTAGCCACCCAGGATAACCCAAGAAAGTCAGTGCGTCATCGAGGACTGTCTAACTTATTTCCATTGGGGTCCTTAATCTTGTCCCCCAGGATGCGACCCACACCAGTCGACTAACACCCAGGTACCTATTTGCTGCTAGGTGAACAGGACAACAGGTGTAAGGAAACGTGTCGAAATGTTTCCACCCGCCGGGAATCGAACCCGGGCCCTCCATGCGTGAAGCGGGAGCTTTAGCCACCAGGCCACCGGGCCAAGAACATCCTGGACCATATACCAGGATGCTGCTTATAACAGCCTACTAACATCCAGGTACCTCTTTATTACTAGGTAAAAGAACACCACTGGTAGAGGGAAACAGTCTTGCGTATATGTCTGGTGCTCGCCTAGTTGAGTCTGCGACGGTTGGGCCCTAGCTCTTGTGCCCCGTGTGTACAGTATGGTTAAACAGTGTGGGGTTACGTTTTGCCCTGTGAGTCCTTTTACACATGTTTCGAATCCACGTATTTTGTCAGCCTCCAGTGTTTATTTATTTTTTGTCACCCCATTTATTGACCACTGTCTCACTGAGGGAATCCTTCATGTAGCCTTGACTCTATTTAGAACTATAGTGTCCAATTGTGTTTCCTGTTCTCTCTCTCTCTCTCTCTGTTTTGTTAATGGTCAAAGTCGGACCGAAACATAGTCATCAGCTTGTCTATCCTATGTGTGGGATATTTATGTACTGTTCCGGTCCCTGTATTGTGCCTTTTTGTTCTTCATTTATGTGTGCCTGTGTTATCTCATAAGTTGTGCTGCAGCTCCTCGGTCTTCTGATATAGATCCCACGCTGGCAGTGCTGGGACCAACCTTGCAGCAAACCATGCAATGTTCTCTTTTTTAATATATTTTGAGAAGAGCGCTGCAAGTTGCAGCCTCGTAGTCCAGTACTGGTTTAATGTATGCTGAGCATAGAGATCTAAGTACCCCTCTCCCCCCCAGTTCAAATTCTTGAAGGTTAGTACCAGACTTACAAGCTTAATATATGCCAGTCATGTGATTTTGTTTATACGAGTTTCTGATAAAGTATTTGCTGTGATCCACGTCTAGGTCCTTTCCTTTCACCTTTCCACAGATCTTCCAATCAAGGGGTAGCCTTCCTCTGGTCTTCCTATCAAGGGGTAGCCTTCCTCTGGTCTTCCTATCAAGGGGTAGCCTTCCTCTGGTCTTCCTATCAAGGGGTAGTCTTCCTCTGGTCTTCCTATCAAGGGGTAGTCTTCCTCTGGTCTTCATATGAAGGGCTAGGCTTCCTCTGGTCTTCCTATCAAGGGCTAGTCTTCCTCTGGTCTTTCTATCAAGGGGTAGTCTTCCTCTGGTCTTCCTATAAAGAGGTAGTCTTCTGGCCTCCCTCTCAAGTGGTACTCTTCTTCTGGCCTCCCTCCCCTCCTCCTCTTTCTCTGGTTTAGCATAGTGTGACAAGGCTTCGTCTCCTTCGTTGTCCTACTTAATCGTCAATACTTCTTGGAATCCTTCATCGAGTTCTCACATATTGTGTCATTCTCCATGAGCTGTCTTATTACTTGATGGTTTACCCTCCATTGTAGGTCATTATCAAGTCACAACTTGTCATCAGGTCACAGTTTGATAGAGCTCCTTGAATGGATCGAAACGTAGAGTGCATAGTTTCCTCTTCTGCATTTGTTTAATACTCTCTTGATTAGGTTTTGGCTTTCATACATTGCTTAATGCGACACGGACTCTATATCTCCTCTCATCCATTTGATCTTTAAGTTGCACTCTGGTTAATAAGCTTCTCATCCCTGTGTACTCTCCTATTCTGCAACCTAATTTACTTAATTGTTTCAGCTTCCATTATCTCTTCTACCTCTACCTTCACCTAGTTAATTTTACCTATCAGACACTGAAGTCTCTCTTTGTTTCTTGTTGCCTTCCTCGGAACTCTGCATTGGTTGGGGATGAACTTCAGTAGCCACTGAACCATTTTTGTATATTTTTATCTAGTGATCCTATAACATACTGGTTCTCATCTGTCAATGTTATTGATCTATTGTAGTACTTCCTCCTTACAGTGTTAATTATTCTCCTGTGGGGAAGTGTGTTCAAAGGCTTACTGCCAAGTCCTGGAATATGCAGTCTTCTCCTCCTCTTTCCGCTTCTTTCGTGATCTACGTTACCAAATCACAGAATTCAATGAAGTTAGGAGGGAATATAAACACAAATGCAGTATAATGTGATCCTTTATTGACAACGTTTCACCCACACAGTGGGCTTTTTCAAGTCACACACAGATCTGTGTGTGACTTGAAAAAGCCCACTGTGTGGGTGAAACGTTGTCAATAAAGGATCACATTATACTGCATATGTGTTTATATTTCCACTGTGTCGGTATTTGATACCATTTATTTCCAAGTTAGGAGGGAATATCCTTCTGTTAACCCCTGATAACTATTAATAACAAAGTTCCGCAGATGCTCTACTTGTTTCACTAGTATTTTTATTTTTGGCTCTGAAGGGAACACATGTTAGCTACACTCCTCTATACTATACCTTCTCTATTTTTCCCTTCTTTGATGACTGGAATTTTGTTTGGAGTTTTCCAGGCTGTGTGGCCCTTCAAGGAGGTAAGGGGAGGGGGGCGCCTTGAATTTGGCGAAGGGTTCTTGGTGAAAGAATCAAGCCTCATTACCTTCCATTGCCCAGGCGCTGAATGAACCTTACTGTTTAGCGCTTCTTCCCTCTTGATAAAAATACTGCAAGTGGCAGTTATGGTGTGAATGATGCGTTCTTGAGTATTGCTAATGGAGGTATTGCATCCAGACAGCTGGTGGCGAGACAGATGTCTGCGATATAACCAGACTATGGGAGGGGGAGTTGGAGGAGTAAAAGGAGGAGGAGGAGGAGGAGGAGGAGGAGGAGGAGGAGGAGGAGGAGGAGGAGGAGGAGGAGGAGGAGGAGGAGGAGGATGAGAGAGAGAGAGAGAGAGAGAGAGAGAGAGAGAGAGAGAGAGAGAGAGAGAGAGAGAGAGAGAGGAAGAAGGTCAGGGCGGACAGGGAGGCCAGCGGTGGTAGACGGCCAGACGCAACTATTGATTCATGGCGGCGGCCATGTGCGTGGGCAGGTGCACCGTGCACGTGGCCCTACCAGACAGCATGACGCCAGGCACCTGCCTGGGCGCGTGTTCCTTGCTTAAAGGTAATATCCAGATGTAGCAGCCCTCGTGACCCGCCCCGCGCCGCCCCGCGCCGCCCCGCGCCGCCCGCACCACCCCTCTCCTTCAGGCACACCCGCTTCACTACCTGCTGCTCACCCTCGCACCTGTTCACACACCTACTGTCCCTTTGTAATTACACCTGCTACTCCCTTTTATCTTTTCACCTGCCCCTCTTCACCTAGCAGAAAATAATTACCAGTGTTAGTCTACTGTTGTAGGTGAGAAGTATGGGCAAGTCACCTGCTGCCACTATGCACCTAGCGGTAATTAGGTATTAGCCTGCTAAACAAACAAACAGGTGAAAACACTCAGTGTCCCTCAGGTTACTGTAAATCCTCGTTCACTAAAATCTACACCTGCTGCCCCTGTTCACCCTGGCACCTGCTGCCCCTGTTCACCCTGGCACCTGCTGCCCCTGTTCACCCTGGCACCTGCTGCCCCTGTTCACCCTGGCACCTGCTGCCCCTGTTCACCCTGGCACCTGCTGCCCCTGTTCACCCTGGCACCTGCTGCCCCTGTTCACCCTGGCACCTGCTGCCCCTGTTCACCCTGACACCTGCTGCCCCTGTTCACCCTGACACCTGCTGCCCCTGTTCACCCTGGCACCTGCTGCCCCTGTTCACCCTGGCACCTGCTGCCCCTGTTCACCCTGACACCTGCTGCCCCTGTTCACCCTGACACCTGCTGCCCCTGTTCACCCTGACACCTGCTGCCCCTGTTCACCCTGACACTTGCTGCCCCTGTTCACCCTGACACCTGCTGCCCCTGTTCACCCTGGCACTTGCTGCCCCTGTTCACCCTGACACCTGCTACCCTTATTCATCCTGAGACCTGCTGCCACTGTTCACCCTAATACCTGATGCCCCTGTTCACCCTGACACCTGCTACCCTTGTTCACCTATCAGTAAATAAGTACCAACGTGCTAGGTTTTGTTGTGGGTGGCATCCTGGGAGATGATCTGATATATATGCCACAAACTGAACGCTGAAAAAGATGCCACGATAACAATAATAAAAATAATGGGATAATAATAATAATAATAATAATAATAATAATAATAATAATAATAATAATAATAATAATAATAATAACAGGAGTGATCTGCACTGAACAAAGGAGTGAAGAGAGGCATCTTGGTGTGTGGCTCAGGAGGTGCCAGTGTTGGGTCACAGCGTCACTGTCACTAGGGAACACTGCCCTGGATGCCATTTATTACACATGTAAAAGTTTGAACCAAACGAATTGTTGTTCCCTGTGACCCCTGTAATCAATCTGGAAGGGTGGCAGACATTAGGCTCCGGTGGGGTTGGGGTTCCTCCATCCTGCCCACTAGGCGGCTGACAGGAGGAAAATGGTCATGTCTTCCTTGTTCCTTGCTCGACTTCCATGATCAGAGCTTCCATGGGGAGGTAGTAGTCTACCTGAGAGAGGGATGAAGTGTTTCCACCAGGGAACTCCCTCATTATCTCCGGTTATGGGTTCAGTAATTGATCGTTCATCTGACTGGTTGTGAGAAAATGCAGAGTGCTGTTTTAAATGCTGTAATATGTTTTTATTTCCTCCTTTGGAAATGAACCCAGCGTGAAGTTTAACTCCCGTCAACCCTCCTTGATCACTAACAGTGGGAAGGGTAGGATCACTGGCTACTTCCCGTCAACCCTCCTTGATCACTAACAGTGGGAAGGGTAGGATCACTGGCTACTTCCCGTCAACCCTCCTTGATCACTAACAGTGGGAAGGGTAGGATCACTGGCTACTTCCCGTCAACCCTCCTTGATCACTAACAGTGGGAAGGGTAGGATCACTGGCTACTTCCCGTCAACCCTCCTTGATCACTAACAGTGGGAGGGGTAGGATCACTGGCCACCTCCCGTCAACCCTCCTTGATCACTAACAGTGGGAGGGGTAGGATCACTGGTCACCTCCCGTCAACCCTCCTTGATCACTAACAGTGGGAGGGGTAGGATCACTGGCCACCTCCCGTCAACCCTCCTTGATCACTAACAGTGGGAGGGGTAGGATCACTGGTCACCTCCCGTCAACCCTCCTTGATCACTAACAGTGGGAGGGGTAGGATCACTGGCCACCTCCCGTCAACCCTCCTTGATCACTAACAGTGGGAGGGGTAGGATCACTGGCCACCTCCCGTCAACCCTCCTTGATCACTAACAGTGGGAGGGGTAGGATCACTGGCCACCTCCCGTCAACCCTCCTTGATCACTAACAGTGGGAGGGGTAGGATCACTGGCCACCTCCCGTCAACCCTCCTTGATCACTAACAGTGGGAGGGGTAGGATCACTGGCCACCTCCCGTCAACCCTCCTTGATCACTAACAGTGGGAGGGGTAGGATCACTGGCCACCTCCCGTCAACCCTCCTTGATCACTAACAGTGGGAGGGGTAGGATCACTGGCCACCTCCCGTCAACCCTCCTTGATCACTAACAGTGGGAGGGGTAGGATCACTGGTCACCTCCCGTCAACCCTCCTTGATCACTAACAGTGGGAGGGGTAGGATCACTGGCCACCTCCCGTCAACCCTCCTTGATCACTAACAGTGGGAGGGGTAGGATCACTGGTCACCTCCCGTCAACCCTCCTTGATCACTAACAGTGGGAGGGGTAGGATCACTGGCCACCTCCCGTCAACCCTCCTTGATCACTAACAGTGGGAGGGGTAGGATCACTGGCCACCTCCCGTCAACCCTCCTTGATCACTAACAATGGGAGGGGTAGGATCACTGGCCACCTCCCGTCAACCCTCCTTGATCACTAACAGTGGGAGGGGTAGGATCACTGGCCACCTCCCGTCAACCCTCCTTGATCACTAACAGTGGGAGGGGTAGGATCACTGGCTACTTCCCGTCAACCCTCCTTGATCACTAACAGTGGGAAGGGTAGGATCACTGGCCACCTCCCGTCAACCCTCCTTGATCACTAACAGTGGGAGGGGTAGGATCACTGGGCACTTCCCGTCAACCCTCCTGTCGGTATTATATACAATTCTTGTACTACTACCACTACTACTACTACCACTACTACTACCTCCACCTCTTCCTGCCTATATATAGCCGTCCTGCTCCTCCTCTGTTAGTGTGACTTTGTCAATGGTCCAAGTCGGACCGAAACGTCGTCGTAAGCTTCTGTCTTTTATGTGCGGGTTGTTTGTGTATCGTTCCAGTCACGGTATTGTGCCTTTTTGTTATTTAACAATGGGAGGGGTAGGATCACTGGCCACCTCCCGTCAACCCTCCTTGATCACTAACAGTGGGAGGGGTAGGATCACTGGCCACTTCCCTAGTCTGGTAAATCACCTTCAGATAAGCGTTGTACTGTATGTTAAATCAAAGTTTTTTATTATTTTATTGTTGCTTTTTGATTATTTTAAATGTCCCTCCCAGATCCCGTCGCTGTGATGAATCGGATCCGTTACATCACCTGCCAAAAAAAATATCGAACAGAAGTTGAGGTGTCCATCTCTCAGCAAGAACGAGGAAGAGAGTCCAAGCTTTAATTGTTGATGCCTGCCAGACCTACCATGCTTCTGGTAGCAGCCTGCAGCTGTCAGCTGAAGTTCAAGACACTTTGAGTGCTGACAGACTATTAGAAAAATAAGGTAAACGGCAGCAAAATTGCCTCCGAAGATTCCAAGAGAACCAGCTAGTGAAAACAACCACGTCTCAAGCATCTCAAATTGAACCTCGACTGAGCCAGCGATCATGCAATGACGCACACTTCTGCTGCCTGTTGTGTAAGCAAGTGACTGGTGCCAGGCGACCCTTTCACTACCTCCAGGAAGTTGCCCTTAGTGAAAAACCCAGGAACAAAGGGATACTCTTGGACGACTCGAAACTTCTGACCAAACTCGATGACGGCGCCCTTGTCAACAATGAACTGAAATACCATGTGATGTGCCTAGTAGTATTTTGAGGGAGCTACTGCCAGTCTACCTGTCTACAGTCTACATAGCAGAGCGATTGAGGAGGCACTGATAGTGATAAATGAAAACATTTCCTCCTGAAGAGCGTGTATTTCCCCTGAAGGACGTTCACGAGGAAGCGTGTGTTGAAAATAGCGTAAAATACCGACAATAATGTTAAGTCGGCCCATAATGCCTAGGCATAATTGAGGTTCTCTTTGCATTGCAACCCACTATTGTAAATACATAATCTCAATGTACTATTTGCAAAGACATAAATAAATAAAAATAAATAAATAAATAAATAAACAAGACACATGTACAACAGTTGGGTATCTTGACTGTTGAAAAGCTTAGCCTACACAGTAGGCTTCTTCAGTCAAATATAGAGGCAAGAGGTGTAGTAGTAGATGAGTGGTTCAGAGAACCGACAAGTTGATAAATTAGACACATGTGCAACACTTGAGTATCTTTAATGAGGAAACATTTCAACAGTAAAGATACTCAACTGCTGCACATTTGTCTTATGCCGACGATAGCAGCAATTGTAGGACCTCGGGGACATCCTTGCGAAAGACTGATGGAAATTATTCTTGAAGGACTCCTCCTTATGAGAGAGAAACTGGGTTTCAGAAGGTAATGCTGATCTATCTTATCACCTCACAACAAAGTCCCTCTACGACCAACCACTATACATGTCCCGGTCCGCGTCTTTTCCAGATGGTGACCCGGCGAGGACTACACAACATTTACAAAAGGGCCTCTCATCTGTTACCGTGAAATAGCAAGGGATCGCAGCTATGATAATGTTTTGTTAGGTAAAAACTCACATGTGTAACTAATGTAACATTTTATTGTGACGTTTCGCTCTCCAGGATCTCTGTCAAGTCGTTGGTAACAGCTGGAGAGCGAGACACTGCCACAATAAAATGTCATATTAGTTGCACTTGTGTCCGTTTACCTAACATATTGTCGGTAATTCTACGTGATAATGTTCTCTGTTGGAAGGCACGAATTTCAAGAAAGATACCAGAAAGCCCTTAGGTTTCTTCTAAAAATGATCCTGTGTTGACCGGTCCCTGGACACACGTCTGATGAGGACAGGAAACTCTCAACATTGCTCAGCTTGTTTCTCTTCATTGGACACAGAAGACAAAGAAAACCAACTGTACTGAGACTTCTTGACCAGTGTATCTTCTTGACCAGTGTATCTTCTTGACCAGTGTATCTTCTTGACCAGTGTATTTTCTTGACCAGTGTATCTTCTTGACCAGTGTATCTTAGACTTATGCTTCATTTACAGTTCAGGAGAAGTTAACTGGTAGATGAGTTAGCCAGGCTCAGGCTTTCTGTGAACCTGAGTTGCTGTACCAGGAGAGCCGAGCTATACTGTGGTGAAGGAGTATGCCAATGAAGTTGTTGTTGCTCCGCCCGGTTTTCGTCGGGGATTATAATCACTTAGAGCAGTTGGTAATGGCGACCATAACCCATTCTCTATATCAGGGGTTCTTAATTTGGGGTATCCATACCTCTTGGGGTACACGAACCAAATAATGGGGGTACAGGATCAAAATAATGGGGGTATGGGAACAAAATAATGGGGATATGGGAACAAATAATGGGGGTATGGGGCACGGTCTCTGAACAATTTAAAAAGTTATTGCTAAATTAGAATAAGCTATCAGCTGTGCTGTTGCTAGTTATCTTTATGTAAAGTAAAACCAACTTACTGACAACTTTTGAAGTCACACTGGTACTTAATATTTTGCACTGGTGATGATGATGGTTCCAACAGTCTGGTGAAGGGTGTATAGGCACATATTAGGCAATCCATCGGGGTCTGTAATCGAAAAAAAGGCTGAGAACCCCTGGTTCATATGATCACTCCATGGCGCTGCTGTCTCACTGTTGCAAGCACGTACTACTACAGGTGATGTAAAAACGAGGAATCCAACTCTTACTGATTCTCTCCGCAACACTACCAACAAGATGGAACTTTTCAGATTTCTTGGGGAGGAGACTACGGGTATATATCAACTATATGAGGGACAGACAGTTGAACATCGAGGTCCAGGAGTTGCGATGTTGACTAAACACAATTGAGAGCAAGTTGACACACGGATTACTTTTCATGCACTGAACTACGGAGCTTCACTCCGATGTTATCGTCATTCTGAGCCGTTATTTTCCACGATTCATCTGGATCAATGAGAAATGCAGCATTATGATGCAGTACGGGATCGGGAAAACGTAAAGAGTCAACACCATCCAAAAAATGACAAATGCCCTCGGAGTTGAGCGAAGTGCAGCTTTTTCTTCCCCTTTCTTTGTGGCCTTCAGTGGATGAGTCCTCACTGGCTCTGAAAGAACGCTCAAAAGTGCTTCAAATGCAAGAAAATGTATCCAGCAATCGTTACAGATGCAATGATTAATCTAATGAGTATCCGTTTCGACAACTGGAATTTCAAAACCTTGGAAGTGCTTTTCACCCAGATGTACGAAAGCGGGACGATGTCTGTCTGTGAAATAAGGAGAAAAATGTTAAAAAAACAAAAACAAACTTAAAACGTATTCTATTATCTGAGAATGTGTTGTACAAACACTGTTGGAGAGGTGTACCAGGCAAGTGTGTGGTCGTCTACCCATGGTGAAACACATGGGATGCACACAACAGACTTGCCGGTACTGTCCACAAAGTGGGCATAGAGTGTGCGGACCTAGTTGCAGAGTGACTGGCACTTACAGCTAAGAGACTGTCAATCTCTATTTCGGACTTCGCAACTTGGAACATGGCTTTATATGTAAATCTTTGCTATAATTTAAGTTCTCCCAGCTGGATTGTTTGTGGGCAATCATTGGTGATGTTGGTGAAGCTTTGAGAACTTACCAGTGACTGGCGCTACTAGTGAAGTTGACCTCATATGCCTCCACTATATCACCTGGGTGTAGTGCAAGAATTTATATTGCTGGTAAGCCAGTCTGGGAGACTGTATGAACACCAGTCAACTCAGTATGAAGTGTAGCTGTCATCAAGTGATAATCAAAAGATTTAAAATCTGCTTGCAGGTGAACTTGGACGACGTGGAACACGGCATCATTGTCTACGACCCAGCCTTCCATCCTCTTTAAGTCAATGTTTTTTCACCTTGAATCGCGGCGACGGCGCTCCTGCCGCCACCAGAGTACTGTCATGGAGGCCAGTGACTTGCATTATCAAGATAGCTGTCACCTGATGCATAGGGAGAGTACTGTCATGGAGGCCAGTGACTTGCATTATCAAGATAGCTGTCACCTGATGCATAGGGAGAGTACTGTCATGGAGGCCAGTGATTTGCATTATCAAGATAGCTGTCACCTGATGCATAGGGAGAGTACTGTCATGGAGGCCAGTGACTTGTGTTATCAAGATAGCTGTCACCTGATGCATAGGGAGAGTACTGTCATGGAGGCCAGTGACTTGTGTTATCAAGATAGCTGTCACCTGATGACTGAACTGTTTTAGCTTGCGGAAATTACACATTTACGAAAGTTGTTTGAACATAGTGGGATGCGTACTTTGTACACTTCAAACAGATATATAAATATTATATATATATATATATATATATATATATATATATATATTTTTTTTTTTTTTTTTTATAGGATGGGGTCCACCTCTGGTGAAAATTGTGGGACCCATAGCCTCGGAGAAGTGGATAAAAAGGCTTCAAGGAAGAATATTTGGATTTCTTCCTGAAGCCATTTGAATATTCCACTTCCCCTACCACCCCATCTTTTGAACTATTTTTTTTTTTTTTTTTACCAATAGGAATATTTTATTACATAATATGGCACAGAAGATTTAAGAGATACATTGTTGATATAAAGGTGGCATATACGGTACATGTTGTTACGTGTGTATCACCGATTATAAGGCGAACATCTCATCCAGCTCCTCAGAGCTGGGGCGTGTGCCCAAAATGCAGCATGCATTACCCCTTTGAACAGCCGCACTGAGCCGCTGGAACAGAAAACTAGCTGCCCTGGGATCCCTAGTTACCCTGATGAGTCTTTTTCCCAACTCCTTAAGGAAATTAGATGCACTCTTTCCCCATGAGCCAAGGGTCTCTGAGCCTATGGGAACAAACATATAATGATGGGCAAGTTCTCCATATTTTCTAGACTTTTGGGACTCCCTAAAGCTGGCAGCTGCCCCTCCTTCCTCCCTGGTGTATTGGAGATAGGTATCAGCCAAGGTAGATGCACATGTATAGTCCCACACCACCTGCTTCCCATCTGTCCAGGCTTGAAGGGTGATACCATCTGGACGCTTCTGGCTGCCATCAGATCTGCATAGTTGGGGTGGCTCCCTTACTGCTGGGCATCCAGCTGTTGTGAGGCTCCTCTTGATAATGTTATTAACCTCCTCATGTCTTGCAATCTTTCCCTCGGATTTACGGCACACAAGACCATGGTACCCGAATCGGTCTGCTGCTTCACTGCCACAAATACACCTGTGTTCGGCGAGAATAGGGGCGGCAAGTCGAAGGGCAACACCGATGCGGATGGTCTGTGGGTCGAGGCGTGTGCCAAGGCTGGAGTTGGGAACAGCCAACAGAAAGTCCCCAGCATGAGGGGCTCTCACTGCCAGGAGGCGGGCTCTATCCTTCCCTGCCACACTCTGAAGCATCGTTGAGGCTATATTTTCCACTATTGGACCATCCCAGTGCGATTGTTTGTAGTTGTTGGGGGGAGCAGGTCTGGTTTCTGAGCCCGTTAGATTATCCCAGATCATTGCTCCGTCAATGAATTTTTGGTCCTGGGCTCCAATCTTGTCCCTAAGATGTTCAGGGAGAATCGCTGCTACAAGCTCTCTGGATGCAATACACGAGGACAGAAAAGCAGGTAACGCAATCTGTGATGACTTGCGGACACCAATGCCTCCTAGTCTGACTGGAAGTGTAGCTTGGTTCCACTGCCCGTCTTCTAGAGTAAGGTTAAGTACTTTCGTAAAAATCTGCCTCAGAATACTGTCATATTCGTGCAGTATAGGGTTATCATATGAAGGTGCACATCTTAGGAAATATGTCAACCTGGGCAGACTCAAGCACTTTGTGAGAAGGTACAAGGCATCGTGGGTGTCCAGATTGCCTATTCGTTGTTCCATTCTCCTTAACTCTTCCAATTTCTTCCTGAGAATTGTGTCAATGGCATTGCTTCCCAGAGGTGCTCCTAGCAAGACACTATTTGTGGGGGCAATGACTGCTGCTCCTGGTAGTTTTGATCTCACTGCATTTATCACTTGTTGACTGACTGAGATGATTTCACATTTGGATGGATTCAGGATGAGACCCATTTCCTGTCCCCGTGTCATTACCTGTGTAAGGTCATGTAGGAGGGACTCCTTTGTACCTGCTAGTGTGCCATCATAAGAGGTGAAGAGGGGAGGGTATCAATATGACAACAGTGAGAAACATGATCGTGAGAACAGTGAGGGTGGCACACAACCACCTGTGGCACCAGCACCAACTATGGCCCAGCTGTGAGGCACTCACATCAGGTATATACCCAGCTGGTGTTCTCCTTTAGTGCTGACCTTACCGTCCCTGCTACTGCTGTCTGCCTGCCTCCACTCTATCTGAACAAACCACACCTATACACACTCATACACAAGAAGTATACACACCCATACGCTCCAGTAAGTATACACATTCATGTAATATAAAAGGTATGTACATTCATACGCACAACTGAAGTATTCATACTTCTAAGAATTATATATATTCCCGTACTGCTGGTGTCATCTCTGAGCCTGACACCTCACACACTGCTGGTGTCATCTCTGAGCCTGACACCTCACACACTGCTGGTGTCATCTCTGAGCCTGACACCTCACACACTGCTGGTGTCATCTCTGAGCCTGACACCTCACACACTGCTGGTGTCATCTCTGAGCCTGACACCTCACACACTGCTGGTGTCATCTCTGAGCCTGACACCTCACACACTGCTGGTGTCATCTCTGAGCCTGACACCTCACACACTGCTGGTGTCATCACCTCACACACTGCTGGTGTCGTCTCTAGACCTGGCATCTCACACACTGCTGGTGTCGTCTCTAGGTCTGGCATCTCACACACTGCTGGTGTCATCTCTGAGCCTGACACCTCACACACTGCTGGTGTCGTCTCTGAGCCTGACACCTCACACACTGCTGGTGTCGTCTCTGAGCCTGACACCTCACACACTGCGTCTCTGAGCCTGACACCTCACACACTGCTGGTGTCATCTCTGAGCCTGACACCTCACACACTGCTGGTGTCATCTCTAGCCTGACACCTCACACACTGCTGGTGTCGTCTCTGAGCCTGACATCTCACACACTGCTGGTGTCATCTCTGAGCCTGACACCTCACACACTGCTGGTGTCATCTCTAGGCCTGGCATCTCACACACTGCTGGTGTCGTCTCTAGCCTGGACACCTCACACACTGCTGGTGTCATCTCTAGCCTGACACCTCACACACTGCTGGTGTCGTCTCTAGAGCCTGACACCTCACACACTGCTGGTGTCATCTCTGAGGCCTGGCATCTCACACACTGCTGGTGTCGTCTCTGAGCCTGACACCTCACACACTGCTGGTGTCATCTCTGAGCCTGACACCTCACACACTGCTGGTGTCGTCTCTGAGCCTGACACCTCACACACTGCTGGTGTCATCTCTGAGCCTGACACCTCACACACTGCTGGTGTCATCTCTGAGCCTGACACCTCACACACTGCTGGTGTCGTCTCTAGGTCTGGCATCTCACACACTGCTGGTGTCATCTCTAGGCCTGGCATCTCACACACTGCTGGTGTCGTCTCTAGGCCTGGCATCTCACACACTGCTGGTGTCGTCTCTAGGCCTGGCATCTCACACACTGCTGGTGTCATCTCTAGGCCTGGCATCTCACACTGCTGGTGTCGTCTCTAGACCTGGCATCTCACACACTGCTGGTGTCATCTCTAGGCCTGGCATCTCACACACTGCTGGTGTCGTCTCTAGCCCTGGCATCTCACACACTGCTGGTGTCGTCTCTAGGCCTGGCATCTCACACACTGCTGGTGTCATCTCTAGCCCTGGCATCTCACACACTGCTGGTGTCGTCTCTGAGCCTGACACCTCACACACTGCTGGTGTCGTCTCTAGGTCTGGCATCTCACACACTGCTGGTGTCGTCTCTAGGCCTGGCATCTCACACACTGCATGTGTCGTCTCTAGGTCTGGCATCTCACACACTGCTGGTGTCGTCTCTAGGCCTGGCATCTCACACACTGCTGGTGTCGTCTCTAGGTCTGGCATCTCACACACTGCTGGTGTCGTCTCTAGGCCTGGCATCTCACACACTGCTGGTGTCATATCTAGCCCTGGCATCTCACACACTGCTGGTGTCGCCTCTAGACCTGGCATCTCACACACTGCTGGTGTCATCTCTAGCCCTGGCGTCTCACACACTGCTGGTGTCATCTCTAGGCCTGGCATCTCACACACTGCTGGTGTCGTCTCTAGGCCTGGCATCTCACACACTGCTGGTGTCGTCTCTAGGTCTGGCATCTCACACACTGCTGATGTAGTCTCTAGGCCTGGCATCTCACAAACTGCTGGTGTCATCTCTAGCCCTGGCATCTCACACACTGCTGGTGTCGTCTCTGAGCCTGACACCTCACACACTGCTGGTGTCGTCTCTAGGTCTGGCATCTCACACACTGCTGGTGTCGTCTCTAGGCCTGGCATCTCACACACTGCTGGTGTCGTCTCTAGGTCTGGCATCTCACACACTGCTGGTGTCATCTCTAGGCCTGGCATCTCACACACTGCTGGTGTCGTCTCTAGGACTGGCATCTCACACACTGCTGGTGTCGTCTCTAGGTCTGGCATCTCATACACTGCTGGTGTCGTCTCTAGGCCTGGCATCTCACACACTGCTGGTGTCGTCTCTAGGTCTGGCATCACACACACTGCTGGTGTCGTCTCTACTAGGCCTTGCATCTCACACACTGATGGTGTCTTCTCTAGCCCTGGCATCTCATACACTGCTGGTGTCGTCTCTAGGCCTTGCATCTCATACACTGCTGGTGTCGTCTCTAGGTCTGGCATCTCACACACTGCTGGTGTCATCTCTAGGCCTTGCATCTCACACACTGCTGGTGTCGTCTCTAGCCCTGGCATCTCATACACTGCTGGTGTCGTCTCTAGACCTGGCATCTCACACACTGCTGGTGTCGTCTCTAGGCCTGGCATCTCACACACTGCTGGTGTCGTCTCTAGGTCTGGCATGTCACACACTGCTGGTGTCGTCTCTAGGCCTGACACCTCGCACACTGCTGGTGTCGTCTCTGAGCCTGACACCTCGCACACTGCTGGTGTCGTCTTTAGCTCTGGTATCTCACACACTGCTGGTGTCGTCTCTGAGCGTGACACCTCGCACACTGCTGGTGTTGTCTGAGCGTGACACCTCACACACTGCTGGTGTTGTCTGAGCCTGACACCTCACACACTGCTGGTGTTGTCTGAGCGTGACACCTCACACACTGCTGGTGTTGTCTGAGCGTGACACCTCACACACTGCTGGTGTTGTCTGAGCGTGACACCTCACACACTGCTGGTGTTGTCTGAGCGTGACACCTCACACACTGCTGGTGTTGTCTGAGCGTGACACCTCACACACTGCTGGTGTTGTCTGAGCGTGACACCTCACACACTGCTGGTGTCGTCTCTGAGCGTGACACCTCGCACACTGCTGGTGTTGTCTGAGCCTGACACCTCACACACTGCTGGTGTTGTCTGAGCCTGACACCTCACACACTGCTGGTGTTGTCTGAGCGTGACACCTCGCACACTGCTGGTGTTGTCTGAGCGTGACACCTCACACACTGCTGGTGTTGTCTGAGCGTGACACCTCACACACTGCTGGTGTTGTCTGAGCGTGACACCTCACACACTGCTGGTGTTGTCTGAGCGTGACACCTCACACACTGCTGGTGTTGTCTGAGCGTGACACCTCACACACTGCTGGTGTTGTCTGAGCGTGACACCTCACACACTGCTGGTGTTGTCTGACACCTCACACACTGCTGGTGTTGTCTGAGCCTGACACCTCACACACTGCTGGTGTTGTCTGAGCGTGACACCTCACACACTGCTGGTGTTGTCTGAGCCTGACACCTCACACACTGCTGGTGTTGTCAGAGCCTGACACCTCACACACTGCTGGTGTTGTCTGAGCCTGACACCTCACACACTGCTGGTGTTGTCTGAGCCTGACACCTCACACACTGCTGGTGTTGTCTGAGCGTGACACCTCACACACTGCTGGTGTTGTCTGAGCCTGACACCTCACACACTGCTGGTGTTGTCTGAGCCTGACACCTCACACACTGCTGGTGTTGTCTGAGCGTGACACCTCACACACTGCTGGTGTTGTCTGAGTCTGAGCCTGACACCTCACACACTGCTGGTGTTGTCTGAGCCTGACACCTCACACACTGCTGGTGTTGTCTGAGCGTGACACCTCACACACTGCTGGTGTTGTCTGAGCGTGACACCTCACACACTGCTGGTGTTGTCTGAGCCTGACACCTCACACACTGCTGGTGTTGTCTGAGCGTGACACCTCACACACTGCTGGTGTTGTCTGAGCGTGACACCTCACACACTGCTGGTGTTGTCTGAGCCTGACACCTCACACACTGCTGGTGTTGTCTGAGCGTGACACCTCACACACTGCTGGTGTTGTCTGAGCTGACACCTCACACACTGCTGGTGTCGTCTGAGCCTGACACCTCACACACTGCTGGTGTTGTCTGAGCCTGACACCTCACACACTGCTGGTGTCGTCTGAGCCTGACACCTCACACACTGCTGGTGTTGTCTGAGCGTGACACCTCACACACTGCTGGTGTTGTCAGAGCCTGACACCTCACACACTGCTGGTGTTGTCAGAGCCTGACACCTCACACACTGCTGGTGTTGTCTGAGCGTGACACCTCACACACTGCTGGTGTTGTCTGAGCGTGACACCTCACACACTGCTGGTGTTGTCACTGCTGGTGTTGTCTGAGCCTGACACCTCACACACTGCTGGTGTTGTCTGAGCTGACACCTCACACACTGCTGGTGTTGTCTGAGCGTGACACCTCACACACTGCTGGTGTTGTCTGAGCGTGACACCTCACACACTGCTGGTGTTGTCTGAGCGTGACACCTCACACACTGCTGGTGTTGTCTGAGCGTGACACCTCACACACTGCTGGTGTTGTCTGAGCGTGACACCTCACACACTGCTGGTGTTGTCAGAGCAGAGTGACACCTCACACACTGCTGGTGTTGTCTGAGCGTGACACCTCACACACTGCTGGTGTTGTCTGAGCGTGACACCTCACACACTGCTGGTGTTGTCTGAGCGTGACACCTCACACACTGCTGGTGTTGTCTGAGCCTGACACCTCACACACTGCTGGTGTGTTGACACCTCACTGCTGGTGTTGTCTGAGCCTGAGCCTGACACCTCACACACTGCTGGTGTTGTCTGAGCCTGACACCTCACACACTGCTGGTGTTGTCAGAGCCTGACACCTCACACACTGCTGGTGTTGTCAGAGCCTGACACCTCACACACTGCTGGTGTTCTGCACGTTGGTAAAGTTCTCTCCATCCCAAAAATTAAGTTTTACCATTTTCCGGACAAATTAGTTGTCAATAAAGTGTGATGCGAGGAAAGAGAGGGTAACTCCAGTTCCTAAAATCAAAAGTCCTTCGCCTGAATCAAAACATGTCTCCACCAGCACCGCTGGTGCCTTATTAAAGAAGGTAAACAGCAACATATGGCCGAGAGGTTAGCGCACTGGCCTCAGAGTTTTACAACTCACTGGCCGTGGGTTCGATCTCCCACTCGTTCCCTGATTTAACAACCGCTCTAGTTATCCAGACTAGCTATGTATAGTGAGCTTTAACAGTTATAACATAAGTTAAAATTACCGATAAGTTTGCTATAAGTTGACTAACTTAAACGTTCTGAACCAAGAACTGAGATGCAAGTGCATGTTTCCACGCCATCTATCTAGTTTTATCTATCTATCTACCTATCTATCTATCTATCTATCTATCTATCTATCTATCTATCTATCTATATATATATATATATATATATATATATATATATATATATATATATATATATATATATATATATATATATATATATTAGAGGTAAAAATGGAGTCTGAAAAAAATATTCATCGCTGCATAAATGTTGTAAAGGAGAAGAGAAAATTGGGCCAACTGTGATGGTTACTGAACAGCCCCCCTCCATCAGGGGTCTCCTCCCCCTCTACCAGGGGGTCACCGCCCCCATCTCCCAGTGTCTGCATGAAAATGTTCGTTAGTCTTTTATTTGTCTGTGATAAATGGATTATTATTATTATTATTACTATTAATATTATTTATATTATCACTATTATTATTATTATTACTATTAATATTATTTATTTTATTATTATCACGATTATTATTATTATTATTATTATTATTATTATTATTATTATTATTATTATTATTAATAGGTACCTGGGTGTTAGTCGACTGTTGTGGGTGGCATCCTGGGGGAGTGGCATCCTGGGGAGTGGCATCCTGGGGAGTGGCATCCTGGGGGAGTGGCATCCTGGGGGAGTGGCATCCTGGGGGAGTGGCATCCTGGGGGAGTGGCATCCTGGGGGAGTGGCATCCTGGGGGAGTGGCATCCTGGGGGAGTGGCATCCTGGGGGAGTGGCATCCTGGGGGAGTGGCATCCTGGGGAGTGGCATCCTGGGGGAGTGGCATCCTGGGGGAGTGGCATCCTGGGGGAGTGGCATCCTGGGGGAGTGGCATCCTGGGGGAGTGGCATCCTGGGGGAGTGGCATCCTGGGGGAGTGGCATCCTGGGGGAGTGGCATCCTGGGGGAGCGGCATCCTGGGGGAGTAGCATCCTGGGGGAGGGGCATCCTGGGGGAGTGGCATCCGGGGGGAGTGGCATCCTGGGGGAGTGGCATCCTGGGGGAGTGGCATCCTGGGGGAGTGGCATCCTGGGGGAGTGGCATCCTGGGGGAGTGGCATCCTGGGGGAGTGGCATCCTGGGGGAGTGGCATCCTGGGGGAGTGGCATCCTGGGGGAGTGGCATCCTGGGGGAGTGGCATCCTGGGGGAGTGGCATCCTGGGGGAGCGGCATCCTGAGAGCCGGGCTGTCATATGCGCTAAGAAAATAACTCTCAGCCTATTAATAAATTGAGGAACAATAATATTATCCTTTTCGAAAAGTCAATTAATATTTTCAATGTCGAAGAAAAAAATATAATAATAATAATAATAATAATAATAATAATAATAATAATAATAATAATAATAATAATAAAAATAATAATAATAATAATAATAATAATAATAATAATAATAATAATAAAAATAATAATAATAATAATAATAATAATAATAATAATAATAATAATAATAATAATAATAATAATAAAAATAATAATAATAATAATAATAATAATAAAAATAATAATAATCTTTATTTCTACAAGTACATGTACAAGGTATACAGTCCTAGCTGATAACAATGACATACTACTATATAGAAAGCCACTTGCTATACCTGGAGGTTACGCTGAGCATTTTGGCAAAATTATGTCAATTTTGTCCCCAGGATGCGACCCATACCAGTCGACTAACACCCAGGCACCTATGATACTGCTAGGTGAACATGGACAGCAGGTGTCTTAAGGTAACACGTCCTAATGCTCCCACCCGTACCGGGGTTCGGAACCACGACCACGAACCTCAGTGTGTGTGCTGAGTGCACTAGCAATCGAGCAGCGGGACAGTGTATATACACTGAGAGGTGTATGTCTCTCAGTGTACACTGAGAGGTATATGTCTCTCAGTGTACACTGAGAGGTATATGTCTCTCACTGTACACTGAGAGGTATATGTCTCACTGTACACTGAGAGGTATATGTCTCACTGTACACTGAGAGGTATATGTCTCACTGTACACTGAGAGATATATGTCTCTCACTGTACACTGAGAGGTATATGTCTCTCAATGTACTGAGGGGTATATGTCTCACTGTACACTGAGAGATATATGTCTCACTGTACACTGAGAGGTATATGTCTCTCAGTGTACACTGAGGGGTATATGTCTCTCTCTGTACACTGAGAGGTATATGTCTCTCTGCCTAAATACACTGCTAGGTGAACAGGGACAGCAGGTGCAAAGATACCAGCACCCCTGGTACCTATATTGTTAGGGGAACTAACAATCAACATGGACCACAAGTTTCTAACAATCAACATGGACCACAAGTTTCTAACAATCAACATGGACCACAAGTTTCTAACAATCAACATGGACCATAAGTTTCTAACAATCAACATGGACCACAAATTTCTAACAATCAACGTGGACCACAAGTTTCTAACAATCAACATGGACCATAAGTTTCTAACAATCAACATGGACCACAAGTTTCTAACAATCAACATGGACCACAAGTTTCTAACAATCAACATGGACCATAAGTTTCTAACAATCAACATGGACCATAAGTTTCTAACAATCAACATGGACCATAAGTTTCTAACAATCAACATGGACCATAAGTTTCTAACAATCAACATGGACCACAAGTTTCTAACAATCAACATGGACCACAAATTTCTAACAATCAACATGGACCATAAGTTTCTAACGATCAACATGGACCATAAGTTTCTAACAATCAACATGGACCACAAGTTTCTAACAATCAACATGGACCACAAATTTCTAACAATCAACATGGACCACAAGTTTCTAACAATCAACATGGACCATAAGTTTCTAACAATCAACATGGACCACAAATTTCTAACAATCAACGTGGACCACAAGTTTCTAACAATCAACATGGACCATAAGTTTCTAACAATCAACATGGACCACAAGTTTCTAACAATCAACATGGACCACAAGTTTCTAACAATCAACATGGACCATAAGTTTCTAACAATCAACATGGACCATAAGTTTCTAACAATCAACATGGACCATAAGTTTCTAACAATCAACATGGACCATAAGTTTCTAACAATCAACATGGACCACAAGTTTCTAACAATCAACATGGACCACAAATTTCTAACAATCAACATGGACCATAAGTTTCTAACAATCAACATGGACCATAAGTTTCTAACAATCAACATGGACCACAAGTTTCTAACAATCAACATGGACCATAAGTTTCTAACAATCAACATGGACCACAAGTTTCTAACAATCAACATGGACCATAAGTTTCTAACAATCAACATGGACCACAAGTTTCTAACAATCAACATGGACCACAAGTTTCTAACAATCAACATGGACCAGGTATTACGTAAACTATAAATCGCATAGGAATACACGCAAACACACACGCAAGGAGAAACAAACAAAGATAAACACACAAAGCAAGCACAAGGTGTAACTTCAGAGAGAGAGACGAGGAGCGCAGGGATGCTGACTCTTCTTAAATTCCTTCGCTGGACTTCTTTCTTCTTATTTAATTCATGTGTCGCCTTCATTCACTTTCCTTGACTTCTGTTCTTTCATTCGTGTTCATTCACGTTCCTTCATTCGTGTTCATTCACGTTCCTTCATTCGTGTTCATTCACGTTCCTTCATTCGTATTCATTTACGTTCCTTCATTCGTGTTCCTTCACTCATTTTTGGTCTCGTAACTTGTCTGGGAGGACCAGTGGTCTTGTGACCTGTCTGGTTCCACAGACTGGTCCGCAGCAGGCATGTGTGTGAATGTCAGGCGGAAGTGAGTGAAGACAAGTACCATTTGTGGAGTTTGACGAGCTGTTGGAGTGTGCGTACCGTGACATTTACGAAGGGTCGGTTAGGCTAGTCCTGGAGGTGGGAAGTGCAGTGCCAGCACTGAATGATGGATGGGGATACCTGAAGTATACCTGGAGAGGGTTTCGGGGATCAACACCCATGCGGATCGGTCTGAGACCAGGCCTCGTTGTGGATCAGGGTCTGGATCAACCAGGCTGTTACTGCTGGCCGCACTCAAACTGACGTACGAACTACAGCCCGGCTGGTCAAGTACTGACTTTAGGTGCCTGTCCAGTGCCTTCTTGAAGATAGCCAGGGGTCTATTGGTAATCCCCCTTAGGTATGCAGGGAGGCAGTTGAACAGTCTTGGGCCCCTGACACTTATTTTGTTGTCTCTCAGTGTACTCGTGGCGCCACTGCTTTTCATCGGGGGAATGTTGCATCTCCTGCCGAATCTTTTGCGTTCATATGGAGTGATTTTCGTGTGCAAGTTTGGTACTAATCCCTCTAGTGTATATTATTATGTATCTCTCTCGCCTGCGCTCCAGGGAATACAGATCAAGGGTCTTCAACCGTTCCCAGTAATTTAGGTGCCTTATCATACTTACGTGTGCCGTAAAAGTTCTTTGTACACTCTCCAGGTCAGCAATTTCCCCTGCATTGAAGGGGGCAGTTAGTGTACAGCAGTATTCCAGCCTAGAAAACACAAGCGATTTGAAGAGAATCATCATGGGTTTGGCGTCCCTAATTCTGAAGGTTCTCATTATCCATCCTATCATTTTCCTAGCAGATGCGGTAGATACATTGTTGTGGTCTTTGAAGGCGAGCTCCTCTGACATTATCACTCCCAGATCTTTTACATTAGTTTTTCGTTCTACTGTGTAGTTGGAATCTGTTATATATTCCGATATTGTTTTAATTTCCTCACGTTTTCCATATCGGTGTAATTGAAATTTCTCCTCGTAGAACTTCATATTGTTTTGAGTGGCCCATTCGAAGATTTGGTTGATGTCCGCTTGGAGTCTCGCGGTGTCTTCGATGGAGGTCACTGTCATGGTGATCCGGGTGTCATCCGCAAAGGAAGACACGGAACTATGACTTACATCTCTATGTCAGAAATGAGGATGAGGAATAGAATGGGAACTAGTACTGTGCCTTGTGGAACAGAGCTTTTTACCGTGGCTGCCTGGGACTTTACTCTGTTTACTATTACTCTGTGTTCTATTTGTCAGGAAGGTGTAGATTCATCTACCAACTTTTCCCGTTATTCCTTTATCCCACACTTTGTGTGCTATTACACTATGGACACACTTGTTGAAAGCTTTTGCAAAGTCTGCGTATACTACATTTGTATTTTGTTTATCCTCTACAGTATCCAGGACCTTGTCATAGTGGTCCAGTAGCTGGGACAGGCAAGAGCGACCTGCTATAAACCCGTGTTGCCCTGGGTTGTGTAACTGATGAGTATCTAGGTGGTTGGCGATCTTGCTTCTTAGAACCCTCTCAAAGATTTTTATATGGGATGCTAGTGCTATGTAGTTCTTTGCAACTGCTTTACTGCCACCTTTGTAGAGTGGGGCTATATCTGTTGTTTTTAGTGAGTGTGGGATGACCCCTGTGTCCATGCTCCCTCTCCACAGAATGCTTAAGGCATGTGAAAGGGGCTTCTTGCAGTTCTTAATGAACACGGAGTTCCACGAGTCTGGGCCTGGGGCAGAGCGCATGGGCATGTTATCTACTGCCTCTTCAAAGTCTTGTGATGTTAGGATAATATCAGATATTTTTGAGAGAACCAAATTTCGGGTTTCATTCTTAAAGAATTCATTTGGATTGTCGACCCTTAGTCTGGGTAACGGTTCACTGAACACTGAGCCGTATTGGGACTTTAGTATCTCACTCATTTCTTCAATTCAATTCAATTCAAAGTTTATTCTCTATAAGGATTACAATGTTGAATTTACAGAATTTGGTTACTGTGTGGTTTACATGTAGTTAAATAATGATTACACAGTGTACCACTAGAACGCCTAGCATGGCTAGGCATTACACAGTGTACCACTAGAACGCCTAGCATGGCTAGGCATTTCGGGCAGACTTAGTTTAATTCTTTATTTTAAAATATTACAAATTATGAGGTAAGTTGGTATTATGGCTAAGTGACTAAATACTAGTTTGTGAGTTTAGCAATGTGAATGCTTTTGTTTTGGCACAGTACATAGTTTCAGTATTGGAGTATCACAGGATTAATTATTTTAAGATTGAGATTAATATTTCTGTTTATGGTCAAATGGGTGAGTGAGTGTAAGTGGCTGTCATCTGTGTATATCCCATCTCGCCTAAGCAGGGGCCCAATACTGTATGTTGTTTTTTCCTTACATTTAGCATAGGAGAAGTATTTTTTTTAATTTCCTTTACGGCTTTTAGTTCTTCCTGTGGTTCTTGTCTCATGTAAGATTCCTTCAGCTTAAGTTCGATATTTGCTATTTCAGTGACCAGTGCCTCCCTTCGTATTTCAGATATATTGGCCCCTCTCAGCAGCTCTGTGGTTCTTCGCCTTCGTCTGTATAGGGAGCGTCTTTCTCTTTGTAGTTTACATCTCTTTTTCTTAATGGAATATGCCTCGAGATCTCAAGAACCACAGAGTTAATTTTTTCTAGGCTAAGGTTCGGATCCGTGTTGTTTAGGATATTTTCCCAGCTTGTTTCATTTAGGACTTAGTTTACTTGTTCCCATTGTATGTTGTTGTTATTGAAGTTGAATTTTGTGAAGACACCCTCATGACTGATCACATTTTGCTGGTCAGGGGTCCTGTGCACACATGTTTGTACCTCTATTATGTTGTGGCCTGAGTGTACTGTCTTTGATACGATTATATTATGTATCTGATCGTCGTTGTTAGTGAAGATGAGGTCCAGCGTATTTTCTAGTCTTGTAGGCTCTAATATTTGCTGGTTTAAGGTGAATTTGGTGCAGAGACTTAATAGCTCGTGTGTGTGTGTGTGTGTGTGTGTGTGTGTGTGTGTGTGTGTGTGTGTGTGTGTGTGTGTGTGTGTGTGTGCGAATTTTCATCTAAGCTGGTGATCTCTGCTAAAATATTATTTGCTACACTCCTCCATTTTAGGTGTCTCAGGTTGAAATCTCCCAGTAGCAAGATGTTTGGGGCAGGAGTTGGAAGATTTTCCAGACAGTGGTCAATTTTCAAAAGCTGTTCCTGGAATTGCTGAGAAGTTGCATCCGGAGGCTTGTATACCACAATGACAAGGTTTTGGTTTTCAATCTTTACCGCCAAAACTTCAATTACATCATTTGAGGTGTTTAATAGTTCTGAGCAAATGAGTGACTCTGTGACGTACATGCCAACCCTCCCCTCCCCCTTGTTGCCTGTTTAGTCTGTCGCATCTGAATAGGTTATAACCATATTTCGTTGTCAAAATGGTCCTTTATGTGGGTCTCTGTGAAAGCTGCAAACATTGCATTTGACTCAGTGAGGAGTCCCCTGATGTAAGGATTTTTGATGTTAGTTGATGGCTTTAGACCCTGTATGTTTGCAAAGACAAATGTCGTTATATTGATGGAATTTAGGGGTTTTTATTGCTGGCTCTAATATCTGTTGTTCTGGAGTGGAAGCCAATGACTGTGCCTCTGCACAGCCACCTCTATGGTGGTTCTGGAGGTGAAAAGTACAGTGCCTGCACTCTGAATGATGGATGGGGATGTGGTGGTTCTGGAGGGAAGTATAGTGCCTACGCTCTGATACTGTCGCTAGTGCCAAACTGTGGTTACTGTCGCTAAAGTCACACTGTGGTTACTCTCGCTAGTGCCACACTGTGCTGTATATATGGTGATCGTCTCTGAGGTTACGTCTCTGTCAATGCCTTTTAATAGTCTCTTCCTGGATGCTGCCAACAACAGTCACCTAACTCCCAGGCTCCTGTTTACTGTTAACTGAGCAATGAGAAACAGGTGTCAGAGGACACCTTGGCCAGGATGCCACCCACAACAGTCAACTAACTCTCAGGTACCTGTAAATTAACAGGTGAGGAGAGGCAGCAGGTGTAAGCAGACCTGCTGAGGAACATTAGTCAACCTGCAACCTGGTATGCAATGAGAGGGAAGGGTAGGAGCCGAGTGTGGCGCCATGCATATCCGTCCTCTGTCAGTCATTGAAAAACACACACACACACACATACACACACACACCTCCTTGCCTCGGTGTCCACGCTGTCACCGTCATGAACGCGCTGCATGATCACTTGCAAGAGCATCCTCCACCGGGATATACGTGAAGGCTTTCATTATTACAGGGCATCCACAAGCTAGACGCCATGATCGATACAGCTGGAATACATGATGCAGGTTTTTTTGTGTGTGTGAAGGTGCGCTAACGTCAGCAGCAGTTGCTGCTGCTGCTGCTGGTTGTCATGGAAATGGTCCAGCCAACTTCATGACCAGACGAGTCATGCACTCCTCCCCCCCCAACACCCCCACCAGTATCCCCCTCCAAACCACCCTCCATCAACACTACTCCAACACTGCTCACAGCCTCCAGCACCCCTCTCTACCAATACATGCATACCTATTTCTTATATATATATATATATATATATATATATATATATATATATATATATATATATATATATATATATATATATATATATACATATATATATATATATATATATATATATATATATATATATATATATATATATATATATATATATATATATATATATATATATAATATAGTAAGGTAGGGGCTGGAATCACCTGGCCTGGAGTATAAGTGGAGAGTGGTCAGCACTGTCACTGGCTGACAAACACTGGAGTCTTCATGACGTGTGTTCAGACATCATGATCCATTACTCTCCTGATACTTCTTTGTTACATGTATCCCCGTCTACCTCGCACACCCCGTGTTATGACACACACCCAGTGTCATGGCTCCTCACACACTCCGTGTCATGGCTCCTCACACACCCCGTGCCATGGCTTCTCACACACCCCGTGCCATGGCTCCTCACACACCCCGTGTCATGGCGTCTCACACACCCCGTGCCATGGATTCTCACACACCCCGTGCCATGGCTCCTCACACACCCCGTGCCATGGCGTCTCACACACACCGTGTCATGGCTTCTCAAACACCCAGTGTCATAGCTCCTCACACACCCCGTGCTATGGCTCTTCACACACCCCGTGTCATGACTTCTCACACACCCCGTGTCACGACTCCTCACACACCCCGTGCTATGGCTCCTCACACACCCCGTGTCATGGCTTCTCACACACCCCGTGTCATGGCTCCTCACACACCCCGTGCCATGGCTCCTCACACACCCCGTGCTATGACTCCTCACACACCCCGTGTCATGACTCCTCACACACCCCGTGCTATGGCTCCTCACACACCCCGTGTCATGAGTCCTCACACACCAAGTGCTATGGATCCTCACACACCCCGTGTCATGGCTTCTCACACACCCCTTGTCATGGCTCCTCACACACCCCGTGCTATGGCTCCTCACACACCCCGTGTCATGGCTTCTCACACACCCCGTGTTATGACACACCCCGTGCCATGGCTCCTCACACCCCCCCGTGCCATTGCTCCTCACTCACCCCGTGCCATGGCTCCACAAACACCCCGTATGATGGCTCCTCACACACCGTGCCATGGCTCCTCACACACCCCGTGTCATGGCTCCTCACACACCCCGTGCCATGGCTCCTCACACACCCCGTGTAATGGCTTCTCACACACCCCGTGTCATGGCTCCTCACACATCCCGTGTCATGGCTTCTCACACACCCCATGTCATGGCTCCTCACACACCACGTGTCATGGCTCCTCACACACCCCGTGTCATGGCTTCTCACACACCCCGTGTCATGGCTCCTCACACACCCAGTGTCATGGCTCCTCACACACCCCGTGTCATGGCTCCTCACACACCCCGTGTCATGGCTCCTCACTCACCCCGTGTCATGGCCCCTCACACACCCCGTGTCATGGTTCCTCACACACCCCGTGTCATGGCTCCTCGCACACCCCGTGTAATGGCTCCTCACACACCCCGTGTCATGACTCCTCACACACCCCGTGCTATGGCTCCTCACATACCCAGTGTCATGGCTCCTCACACACCCCGTGTCATGGATCCTCACACACCCCGTGTCATGGCTCCTCACACACCCTGTGCTATGGCTCCTCACACACCCCGTGTCATGACTCCTCACACACCCCGTGCTATGGCTCCTCACACACCCCGTGTCATGAGTCCTCACACACCAAGTGCTATGGATCCTCACACACCCCGTGTCATGGCTTCTCACACACCCCGTGTCATGGCTCCTCACACACCCCTTGCCATGGCTCCTCACACAACCCGTGCTATGGCTCCTCACACACCCCGTGTCATGGCTTCTCACACACCCCGTGTTATAACACACCCCGTGCCATGGCTCCTCACCCCCCCCGTGCCATTGCTCCTCACTCACCCCGTGCCATGGCTCCTCAAACACCCCGTATGATGGCTCCTCACACACCGTGCCATGGCTCCTCACACACCCCGTGTCATGGCTCCTCACACACCCCGTGCCATGGCTCCTCACACACCCCGTGTAATGGCTTCTCACACACCCCGTGTCATGGCTCCTCACACATCCCGTGTCATGGCTTCTCACACACCCCATGTCATGGCTCCTCACATACCACGTGTCATGGCTCCTCACACACCCCGTGTCATGGCTTCTCACACACCCCGTGTCATGGCTCCTCACACACCCAGTGTCATGGCTCCTCACACACCCCGTGTCATGGCTCCTCACACATCCCATGTCATGGCTCCTCACTCACCCCGTGTCATGGCCCCTCACACACCCCGTGTCATGGTTCCTCACACACCCCGTGTCATGGCTCCTCACACACCCCGTGTAATGGCTCCTCACACACCCCGTGTCATGACTCCTCACACACCCCGTATCATGGCTCCTCACATACCCAGTGTCATGGCTCCTCACACACCCCATGGCATGGCTCCTCACACACCCCGTGTCATGGCTCCTCACACATCCCGTGTCATGGCTCCTCACACACCCCGTGTCATGGCTCCTCACACACCCCGTGTCATGGCTCCTCACACACCATGTGTCATGGCTCCTCACACACCCCGTGTCATGGCTCCTCACACACCCCGTATCATGGCTCCTCACATACCCCGTGCCATGGCTCCTCACACACCCCGTGCTATGGCTCCTCACACACCCCGTGTTATGACACACACCCCGTGCCATGGCTCCTCACACACCCCCGTGCCATTGCTCCTCACTCACCCCGTGCCATGGCTCCTCAAACACCCCGTATGATGGCTCATCACACACCGTGCCATGGCTCCTCACACACCCCGTGTCATGGCTCCTCACACACCCCGTGCCATGGCTCCTCACACACCCCGTGTAATGGCTTCTCACACACCCCGTGCCATGGCTCCTCACACATCCCGTGTCATGGCTTCTCACACACCCCGTGTCATGGCTCCTCACACACCACGTGTCATGGCTCCTCACACACCCCGTGTCATGGCTTCTCACACACCCCGTGTCATGGCTCCTCATACACCCAGTGTCATGGCTCCTCACACACCCCGTGTCATGGCTCCTCACACACCCCGTGTCATGGTTCCTCACACACCCCGTGTCATGGCTCCTCGCACACCCCGTGTCATGGCTCCTAACACACCCCGTGTCATGGCTCCTCACACACCCCGTATCATGGCTCCTCACATACCCAGTGTCATGGCTCCTCACACCCCGTGTCATGGCTCCTCACACACCCCATGTCATGGCTCCTCACACACCCCGTGTCATGGCTCCTCACACACCCCGTGTCATGGCTCCTCACACACCCGGTGTCATGGCTCCTCACACACCAGGTGTCATGGCTCCTCACACACCCCGTGTCATGGCTCCTCACACACCCCGTGTCATGGCTCCTCACACACCCCGTATCATGGCTCCTCACATACCCATTGTCATGGCTCCTCACACACCCCGTGTCATGGCTCCTCACACACCCCGTGTCATGGCTCCTCGCACACCCCGTGTCATGGCTCCTCACACACCCCGTGTCACGGCTCCTCACACACCCCGTGTCATGGCTCCTCACACACCCCGTGTCATGGCTCCTCACATACCCAGTGTCATGGCTCCTCACATACGCAGTGTCATGGCTCCTCACACACCCCACATCATAGCTCCTCACACACCCCGTGTCATGGCTCCTCACACACCCCGTGTCATGGCTCCTCACACACCCCGTGTCATGGCTCCTCACACACCCCGTGTCATGGCTCCTCACACACCCCGTGTCATGGCTCCTCACACAACCCGTATCACGGCTCCTCACATATCCAGTGTCATGGCTCCCCACACACCCCGTGTCATGGCTCCTCACACACCCCGTATCATGGTTCCTCACACACCCCGTGTCATGGCTCCTCACACACCCCGTGCCATGGCTCCTCACACACCCCGTGTCATGGCTCCTCACACACCCCGTGTCATGGCTCCTCACACACCCCGTATCATGGCTCCTCACATACCCGTGTCATGGCTCCTCACACACCGTGTCATGGCTCCTCACACACCCCGTGTCATGGCTCCTCATACACCCCGTGTCATGGCTCCTCATACACCCCGTGTCATGGCTCCTCACACAACCCGTATCATGGCTCCTCACATACCCAGTGTGATGGCTCCTCACACACCCCGTGTAATGGCTCCTCAGACACCCCGTATCATGGCTCCTCACACACCCCGTGTCATGGCTCCTCATACATCCCGTGTCATGGCTCCTCACACACCCCGTGTCATGGCTCCTCACACACCCCGTGTCATGGCTCCTCACACACCCCGTGTCATGGCTTCTCACACACCCCGTATCATGGTTCCTCACACCCCGTGTCATGGCTCCTCACACACCCCGTGTCATGGCTCCTCACACACCCCGAGTCATGGCTCCTCACACACCCCGTATCATGGCTCCTCACACACCCCGTGTCATGGCTCCTCACACACCCCGTGTCATGGCTCCTCACACACCCCGTATCATGGCTCCTCACATACCCGTGTCATGGCTCCTCACACACCGTGTCATGGCTCCTCACACACCCCGTGTCATGGCTCCTCACACACCCCGTGTCATGGCTCCTCATACACCCCGTGTCATGGCTCCTCACACAACCCGTATCATGGCTCCTCACATACCCAGTGTCATGGCTCCTCACACTCCCCGTGTCATGGCTCCTCACATACCCAGTGTCATGGTTCCTCACACACCCCGTGTCATGGCTCCTCACACAACCCGTATCATGGCTCCTCACATACCCAGTGTCATGGCTCCTCACACACCCCGTGTCATGGCTCCTCACACAACCCGTATCATGGCTCCTCACATACCCAGTGTCATGGCTCCTCACACATCCCGTGTCATGGCTCCTCACACACCCCGTGTCATGGCTCCTCACACAACCCGTATCATGGCTCCTCACATACCCAGTGTCATGGCTCCTCACACACCCCGTGTCATGGCTCCTCACACACCCCGTGTCATGGCTCCTCACACACCCCGTGTCATGGCTCCTTGTCATTACTTCCTCCACACTAACACAAGTCTGCCACCAAAGTAACAAGAATGACAGCTGAGAACAATGGCAGGTGATACATTATACTTGGTTTACACCTCAGGCTGAATTGAACCGCTCTGTCACTTTGTTTTGATACTCTAAAAGTTACATATATCATGGTAGTCACACACTACATATATCATGGTAGTCACACACTACATATATCATGGTAGTCACACACTACATATATCATGTTAGTCACATACACACAACATATATCATGGTAGTCACACTACATATATTATAGTAGTCACATACTACATATATCATGGTAGTCACACTACATATATCATGGTAGTCACATGCTACATATATCATGGTACTCGCATACTACATATATCATGGTAGTCACACACTACATATATCATGGTAGTCACATACTACATATATCATAGTCACACACTACATATATCATGTTAGTCACACACTACATATATCATGGTAGTCACATACTACATATATCATGGTAGTCACACACACTACATATATCATGGTAGTCACACACTACATATATCATGTTAGTCACACACTACATATATCATGGTAGTCACATACTACATATATCATGGTAGTCACACACTACATATATCATGGTAGTCACACACTACATATATCATGGTAGTCACACACTACATATATCATGGTAGTCACATACTACATATATCATGGTAGTCACATACTACATATATCATGGTAGTCACATACAACATATATCATGTTAGTCACACACTACATATATCATAGTAGTCACACACTACATATATCATGGTAGTCACATACTACATATATCATGGTAGCCACACACTACATATATTATGGTAGTCACTCAACACTACATGCATCATGGTAGCCACACAAACACTACATATATCATGGTAGTCACACACTACATATATCATGGTAGTCACATACACTACATATATCATGATAGCCACACACACACACACTACATATATCATGTTAGCCACACACTACATACATCATGGTAGTCACACACACTACATATATCATGGTAGCCATACACACACACACACACTACATATATCATGTTAGCCACACACACTACATATATCATGGTAGTCACTCACACTACATATATCATGGTAGTCACACTACATATATCATGGTAGCCACACACTACATATATCATGGTAGTCACTCACACTACATATATCATGGTAGCCACACACTACATATATCATGGTAGCCACACACACACACACACTACATATATCATGGCAGCCACACACACGCATTACTTATATCATGGTAGTCACACACACTACATATATCATAGTAGCCACACACACTATATATATCATGGGAGTCACTCACACTACATATATCATGGTAGCCACACACGCACACACACTACATATATCATGGTAGCCACACACACATTACATATATCATGGTAGTCACTCACACTACATATATCATGGTAGCCACACACACACTACATATATCATGGCAGCCACACGCACATTACATATATCATGGTAGTCACTCACACTACATATATCATGGTAGTCACTCACACTACATATATCATGGCAGCCACACACACATTACATATATCATGGTAGTCACTCACACTACATATATCATGGTAGCCACATACACACACACTACATATATCATGGTAGCCACACACACATTACATATATCATGGTAGTCACACTACATATATCATGGTAGCCACACACACACTACATATATCATGGTAGCCACACATACTCTACATATATCATGGTAGTCACTCACACTACCTATATCATGGTAGCCCCCACACACACACACTACATATATCATGGTAGCCACACACACACACTACATATATCATGGTAGTCACTCACACTACATATATCATGGTAGTCACTCACACTACATATATCATGGCAGCCACACACACACACACACTACAAATATCATGGCAGCCACACACACATTACATATATCATGGTAGCCACACACACACACACACTACATATATCATGGCAGCCACACACAATTCAGAATCAAGGTCACTGCAAGATAACCCCCCCCCCCAAAAAAAAAAAAAAAACAGTCTGGTTTATTTACACTGGGATCTTGCAGTGCTCTTTCCAAGCACTTAATAAGTACATAGTGCCACCCACTATGTACCTATTAAGTGCAAAGTGAAAAGGTGTAAGGAAACAAGTGCAAAACGTCTCCACCCGCCCCAGGACTGAACACGGGTCTTTCGGTTGATAAACTGAGATCTCTACCGTGGAGTTGTGGGTGGTGTTAAGCATGTACCCGTACACCTGCTTCCCGTCTTCACCTACCAGCAGATAGGCACCTGGGTGCTAGTTGACTGTTGTAGGTGGCATCCTGGGGGAGTGTAACGTGCAGCTGGGTATAGAAATGAGTTGAGGTTGGATGACAGCTCTTGGTCTGTAAATAAGATTAGGTAATGTAACGCAAGAGTCCTCCTCCAACCACCTAGCCTTTCCCTAAGCACCCCAAAGAAAAAAATCCTAGCGCCGCCCCTGCAGCTACATGGCTGAACAGCCAGCTATGTGGCTGGTCAACCAGCCATGTGGCTGGACAGCCAATGAAATATCTAATTATCTGGAGGAGTAAATGTAAAATGAAAGAAAATTACGTTATAAATAAGTCTCTGTTAACCTGAGACCGAAAGCTCATTTTATTTAATTATTCGTGTGAAGCGTTAAACTCGTGAGGGTCATTCATCTCAACTGGAGATGGAGGCTACAGCCTCCGCCTGCTAATCCGGTGGGTGTATCAGAGCAGTCAGGGAGCTAGACGCCCGGGAGGCAACACTACGGGGAATCGTGACTTGCCAGGCCTGCGGCATCTCTGATACTGTATTAATATTACCAGGCATGCGGCATTATTTATGCTTCTACTAACTCTACTGCTACTACTACTGTTACTACCACCATTTCTACTACTATTACTACCACTACCCGTAGTTCGATTGCTAGTGCACTCAGCTCATACCATGAGGTCCAGGGTTCGATCCCCAATACGGGTGCAAACGTTAGGACGTGTTTCCTTAAGGTACCTGCTGTCCATGTTCACCTATCAGTAAAATAGGTACCTGGGTGTTAGTTGACTGGTGTGGGTCGCATCCTGGGTGTTAGTTGACTGGTGTGGGTGGCATCCTGGGTGTTAGTTGACTGGTGTGGGTGGCATCCTGGGTGTTAGTTGACTGGTGTGGGTGGCATCCTGGGTGTTAGTTGACTGGTGTGGGTGGCATCCTGGGTGTTAGTTGACTGGTGTGGGTGGCATCCTGGGTGTTAGTTGACTGGTGTGGGTCGCATCCTGGGACAAAATTGATCTAATTTGCCCGAAATGTTCAGCATAAAAAACGGCTTTCTATATAGTAGTATGTTAGTGATCTCAGCTACGACTGTGCTGTATAGCCCTTGTGGCTTAGCGCTTCTTTTTGATTATAATAATAATCAGCTACGACTGTACTTGTAGAAATAAAATTATTATTATTATTATTATTATTATTATTATTGCCCATCATACTAGTGTGTCAACATTCACTTAGCGTAGGCCAGTAGACCTACAGTAATATCCTCATATTTGTTTAATTCCTCATGTTTTCACCTGGCTATGTTCTTCTATCTTGCCTATAAAGTGCACTACTACCAAGACGATGTTTCGCAGCACCGAGCGAAACATCGTCTCCATCCAACTGCTATTTGTGTTCAAGAGAAACCTTCCAGCTTCAGTACAATCCTACCGCTGTTGTTTATAGACTTTCGTAGAAATTTCTACACTGGCTATATTACGCACATAATTCTATACATACAGGTCTGATAAATTAAATGTTGAGAAATTATATGGGTGAATACCACAGGTACAATCACCAATTAACATTCCACCCACATAACTGGCCACAACTCCCACACGTCTACAACACTACACTTACTGCTCCAGATGTACCTCGTAGACAGGTGTAAGTGTACTTAGGTACACATACATACTTACATAAATTATCATACATAGCAGCATATATGTAGATTACCCAGGTTAACCAAAAAAAAAGTCAGTAATTAATAATTAATCCTAAATATATCCTGTCCACAAACAAATTTAATACAGAAAATATTTGCTGGTTGTAAATACTTGTTGTATTAATACAACCAGTAAATACTGGCTGTATTAAATTTGATTGTGGACTATATATATTTAGGATTAATTGTTGGACTTGGCAAATTATATATATAATTTGTTAGTATCTTGTTATGTATATAACAGAGATCCAATAATTAATGCAATAACCATAATTTTTAAAGGGGTGGAGGGGTAAGCCAGGGAAAGGCCTCGGTCAGATGACCAAAAGCTCCAGTTGTGGGTCATCATATAACTAAGACCCGAGTCAGGAAACACTTGTCAAATTTCCTGACAAACATTACCTAACCTAACCCAGTTTAAATTACAAAAAAGGGAAATATATCTTAAATTATTGTCTTAATGATTAATCCTAGCGCCTCCCTATCAGCAGGCAACTAATATTGGCCAATATATATTTACATTACCTGTGGTGAGATTTAATTCAGACTGGAAAGTGTGCATTACATAATTGATGATACATGTGGTGGGCAATGTAGATTCTCCAGCAGCAACTCACATTTTCATTCGTATCATCCTATTTTGATAGTCTCATTTTATATCTGAACTCTTCCAGATATACGTTAAATTCACTTATTATATAGGTCACTATATTTGCCGATACTGTTTCTATCATCTTAGATTAAATGAGATTAAATCTCCACAAATTCCCGGTCCGTTTCACATTACTCCGCCATTTTTGTTGCTCTCCTACGATTTTTTTCCCAGTACGTATTTTCAATTAATTTAATAACACTTCCAGATGTGTACTACATTTCCATTATTGAAATATTAATTTCTTTAAATTACAACATTTTCATTCAACTTATTCAACTTCTTACAGAATAAAAGGAAATAGTAGAGAGTATTAGTTCTCCTAGGTTATCCTAGGTTCTGTACACATGTGTTGCTATGTATGATAATCTGTGTGACTGTATATGTGTATACCTGACTAAACTTATTTACTTACTGTCATAGACCATCCTTTAAAACTCACGGAAGATAAACACCTACATAATTTCAGATAAATATTATTATCCCCATCAATTCTTACACACAAATTACAGAAAAATTATAAAAATTTTCCACATTAATAATAATAATAATAATAATAATAATAATAATAATAATAATAATAATAATAATCTTTATTTCTACAAATACATGTACAAGGTATACAGTCCTAGCTAATAACAAAGGACCCCAATGGAAATAAGTCACTCTGACTTTTTTGGGTTATCCCAGGTTCTCTACACATATGCTGCTATGTATGATAATTCTATGTAACTGTATTTGTGTATACCTGAATAAACTTACTTATTAATTAGGTAAATTTTGTCCCCAGGATGCGACCCACACCAGTCGACTAACACTCAGGTACTTATTTTACTGCTAGGTGAACATGGGCAGCAGGTGTCTTAAGGAAACACGTCCTAATGCTTCCAGCCGTACCAGGGATCGACCCCCGGACCTCAGTGTGTGAGCTGAGTGCTCTAGCAATCGAGTTACGAGACACCTTAAGAAGACTTAATTAACGTAGGATAACCCAAGTCACGTACAGTAGTAGTGGGATAAAAGATATGATGAAATTTTAATTCCGATTTTTAACCCCGGAGGGTTAGCCACCTAGGATTACAAAAGAAAGTCAGTGCGTCGTCAAGGTCTTATTTCCGTTGTGGTGTTCAGTCATGTCCCCCAGGATGCCACCCACACCAGTCCATTAACACCCAGGTAACTACTGGCATGCTAGGTGAACAGGGAAAACAGATATAAGGAAACAACGTACAATGTTACCACCCCAAACTGGGAGTGAACCACGGACACTCAGTGTGTGAGGCGAGAGCGTTGCCTACCAGGCTGAGGCTCTCTGTATATCATTCTATTCAGAGGTAAGTGTAAGTTTATTCAGGAATATGCTCACATAAGTATAATTATTACACAATGTGTAAATTAAATAGGCTAACCCGTAAAAAGCCCAAAATGACCCGTACGGGTTATACAGATCCTGGAGAATGAGAAAAAAACAAGTTTAATCTGAGGAAGGTGAAGGCAGCTTCTCTTCCATGGATTAAGAGCTCTTAAAAGGCATTTACCGACACTTTTCCACTCGAAAGTGTGCTAGCAACATCAGTTTGAATCTGTATGTACATGTATAAGAGTAATCAATTAAATATGTTCATAATAGTTTATGCATATCTGTTAATATAGAAAACGAAAGGTCAGTGGTATATCACAGAGAATGATAAGCGAAAAGGTAATTAAGGTAAACTATGGTAGTTTTGAATATTTATTTATTTTGCAGTTTTATTACGAGATTTGTTGGAATTTTTAACTCGGGGAAGGTTAGCCACCCAGAATAACCCAGGGGAGGGTTAGCCACCCAGAATAACCCAGGGGAGGGTTAGCCACCCAAAATAACCCAGGGGAGCGTTAGCCACCCAGAATAACCCAGGGGAGGGTTAGCCACCCAGAATAACCCAGGGGAGGGTTAGCCACCCAAAATAACCCAGGGGAGCGTTAGCCACCCAGAATAACCCAGGGGAGGGTTAGCCACCCAGAATAACCCAGGGGAGGGTTAGCCACCCAGAATAACCCAGGGGAGGGTTAGCCACCCAGAATAACCCAGGGGAGGGTTAGCCACCCAGAATAACCCAGGGGAGGGTTAGCCACCCAGAATAACCCAGGGGAGGGTTAGCCATCCAGGATAACCCAGGGGAGGGTTAGCCACCCAGAATAACCCAGGGGAGGGTTAGCCACCCAGAATAACCCAGGGGAGGGTTAGCCACCCAGAATAACCCAGGGGAGGGTTAGCCACCCAGAATAACCCAGGGGAGGGTTAGCCACCCAGAATAACCCAGGGGAGGGTTAGCCACCCAGAATAACCCAGGGGAGGGTTAGCCACCCAGAATAACCCAGGGGAGGGTTAGCCACCCAAAATAACCCAGGGGAGGGTTAGCCACCCAGAATAACCCAGGGGAGGGTTAGCCACCCAGAATAACCCAGGGGAGGGTTAGCCACCCAGAATAACCCAGGGGAGGGTTAGCCACCCAGAATAACCCAGGGGAGGGTTAGCCACCCAAATAACCCAGGGGAGGGTTAGCCACCCAGAATAACCCTGGGGAGGGTTAGCCACCCAGAATAACCCAGGGGAGGGTTAGCCACCCAGAATAACCCAGGGGAGGGTTAGCCACCCAGAATAACCCAGGGGAGGGTTAGCCACCCACCCAGCCACCCAGAATAACCCAGGGGGAGGGTTAGCCACCCAGAATAACCCAGGGGGAGGCTTAGCCACCCAGAATAACCCAGGGGAGGGTTAGCCACCCAGAATAACCCAGGGGAGGGTTAGCCACCCAGAATAACCCAGGGGAGGGTTAGCCACCCAGAATAACCCAGGGGAGGGTTAGCCACCCAGAATAACCCAGGGGAGGGTTAGCCACCCAGGATAACCCAGGGGAGGGTTAGCCACCCAGAATAACCCAGGGGAGGGTTAGCCACCCAGAATATCCCAGGGGAAGGTTAGCCACCCAGAATAACCCAGAGGAAGGTTAGCCACCCAGAATAACCTCGGGAAAGGTTAGCAATCCTGGATAACCCAGGGGATGGTTAGCTACCCAGGATAACCCAGGGGAAGGTTAGCCACCCAGAATAACCCAGGGGAGGGTTAGCCACCCAGGATAACCCAAGAGAGTCAGTGTGTCGTCGAGGGACTGTCTGTCTTATTTCCATTTCGGTCCTTCAGTCTTGTCCCCACAGGATGCCACCCACACCAATCCACTAACACCCTGGTACCTACTTACTACCTGGAGTTTACCTGGAGAGGGTTTCGGGGGTCAACGCCCCCACGGCCCGGTCTGAGACCAGGCCTCACGGTGGAGCATGGACACGGGGGTCGTCCCACAGTTACTAAAAACAAGAGACATAGCCCCACTCCACAAAGGGGGCAGTAAAGCAACAGCAAAGAACTACAGACCGATAGCACTAACATCCCATATCATAAAAATCTTTGAAAGGGTCCTAAGAAGCAAGATCACCACCCGCCTAGAAACCCATCAGTTACACAACCCAGGGCAACATGGGTTTAGAACAGGTCGCTCCTGTCTGTCTCAACTATTGGATCACTACGACAAGGTCCTAAATGCACTAGAAGATAAAAAGAATGCAGAAGTAATGTATACAGACTTTGCAAAAGCCTTCGACAAGTGTGACCATGGCGTAATAGCGCACAAAATGCGTGCTAAAGGAATAACAGGAAAAGTCGGTCGATGGATCTATAATTTCCTCACTAACAGAACACAGAGAGTAGTCGTCAACAGAGTAAAGTCCGAGGCAGCTACGGTGAAAAGCTCTGTTCCACAAGGCCTGACAGTACTCGCTCCCATCTTGTTCCTCATCCTCATATCTGACATAAACAAGGATGTCAGCCACAGCACCGTGTCTTCCTTTGCAGATGACACCCGAATCTGCATGACAGTGTCTTCCATTGCAGACACTGTAAGGCTCCAGGCGGACATCAACCGAATCTTTCAGTGGGCTGCAGAAAACAATATGAAGTTCAACGATGAGAAATTTCAATTACTCAGATATGGTAAACACGAGGAAATTAAATCTTCATCAGAGTACAAAACAAATTCTGGCCACAAAATAGAGCGAAACACCAACGTCAAAGACCTGGGAGTGATCATGTCGGAGGATCTCACCTTCAAGGACCATAACATTATATCAATCGCATCTGCTAGAAAAATGACAGGATGGATAATGAGAACCTTCAAAACTAGGGAGGCCAAGCCCATGATGACACTCTTCAGGTCACTTGTTCTATCTAGGCTGGAATATTGCTGCACACTAACAGCACCTTTCAAGGCAGGTGAAATTGCTGACCTAGAAAATGTACAGAGAACTTTCACGGCGCGCATAACGGAGATAAAACACCTCAATTACTGGGAGCGCTTGAAGTTCCTAAACCTGTATTCCCTGGAACGCAGACGGGAGAGATACATGATTATATACACCTGGAAAATCCTAGAGGGACTAGTACCGAACTTGCACACGAAAATCACTCACTACGAAAGCAAAAGACTTGGCAGACGATGCACCATCCCCCCAATGAAAAGCAGGGGTGTCACTAGCACGTTAAGAGACCATACAATAAGTGTCAGGGCCCGAGACTGTTCAACTGCCTCCCAGCATACATAAGGGGGATTACCAACAGACCCCTGGCAGTCTTCAAGCTGGCACTGGACAAGCACCTAAAGTCGGTTCCTGACCAGCCGGGCTGTGGCTCGTACGTTGGTTTGCGTGCAGCCAGCAGTAACAGCCTGGTTGATCAGGCTCTGATCCACTAGGAGTCCTGGTCACAGACCGGGCCGCAGGGGCGTTGACCCCCGGAACTCTCTCCAGGTAAACTCCAGGTAAACTCCAGGATCAGGTGAACATTTACAACAGCTGTAAGGAAACATGCCCGACGTTTCTATCCTTGCCAGGGATTGAACCCCGGACACTCGGTGTGTGAGGCGAGTGCGTTATCAACTGACCCAGGATAACACACAAGAAAAGCAAGAAGCTGGCCTTATTTCCCTTAAGGGTCGTCGATCATCCTAGCTATATTTACTGCTAAGTAAAGTCCTTCAGCGTTATCAAAATGACTCGCGCAGCATTATGCTGGTACCCTAATTTTTAAGATATTTTACAAAGTTCGTGGCATATATCATGTCAAAATGAAATTATTATTATTATTATTATTATTATTATTATTATTATTATTATTATTATTATTATTATTATTATTATTATTGTTATTATTATTATTATTATTATTATTATTATTATTATTATTATTATTATTATTATTATTATTATTGTTGTTATTATTATTATTATTATTATTATTATTATTATTATTATTATTATTATTATTATTATTGTTATTATTATTATTATTATTATTATTATTATTATTATTATTATTGTTATTATTATTATTATTATTATTATTATTGTTATTATTATTATTATTATTATTATTATTATTATTATTATTATTATTATTATTATTATTATTATTATTGTTATTATTATTATTATTATTATTATTATTATTATTATTATTATTATTATTATTATTATTATTATTATTGTTGTTATTATTATTATTATTATTATTATTATTATTATTATTATTATTATTATTATTATTATTATTATTGTTATTATTATTATTATTATTATTATTATTATTATTATTATTATTATTGTTATTATTATTATTATTATTATTATTATTATTGTTATTATTATTATTATTATTATTATTATTATTATTATTATTATTATTATTATTATTATTGTTATTATTATTATTATTATTATTATTTTTATTATTATTATTATTATTATTATTATTATTATTATTGTTATTATTATTATTATTATTATTATTATTATTATTATTATTATTATTATTATTATTATTATTATTATTATTATTATTATTATTGTTATTATTATTATTATTATTATTATTATTATTATTATTATTATTATTATTATTGTTATTATTATTATTATTGTTATTATTATTATTATTATTATTATTATTATTATTATTATTATTATTATTGTTATTATTATAGGTGGGTAATTACTTTGACTAGTGAGACACATCATTGGTCAACTAGGTTAGATAAACTTCTCTGGCCACACATTTTAGTCGGCCTAAAACTGGTTATATTTAGCGTTGCGCGCTAAACCCATAAAGGGAACGTACTGTGGCTGGACAAAAATAAAAAGACCTGAGGAATGGGCGGATATAAAACTGTAAATCACTTAAAATTCATGTCTTCGACCATTCCAAAATTTTTGGAATCGACAAGTAAACTCTTTACACAAATAACCAGCACATAGGAGACAGAGAGAAGTTTGTGGCGACGTTTCGGTCGAACTTGGACCATTTACAAGTCACACTTGTAAATGGTCCAAGTTGGACCGAAACATCGTGGTAAGTTTCCCTCTCCTTTGTGCGGGTTATTTGTGTATTGTTCCAGTCACTATATTGTTCTGCCTTTTTTGCTCTTTTTGTTGTTACACAGATCAATTAGGTTGTTACTGCTGGCCGCACGTAGTCCAACGTACGAACCACAGCCCGGCTGATCCGGCACCGACTTTAAGTATCTGTCCAGCTCCCTTTTGAAAGCAGCCAGGACTCTATTGGTAATTTTCTCTTATGCAAGGTGGCCTAGTGGCTAAAACTCTCGCTTCGCACGGTGAGTGTCGGGGTTCGATTACCAGCGAGGGTAGAAACATTGAGCGTGTTTCTTTACACCGGTTGTTTATGTTCCCCATCAGTAAAATGGGTACCTGGGTGTTAGTCAACTGGTGTGGGTCGCATCCTGGGATAAAACTGACCTAATTGGCCCAAAATGCTCTGAGAGCATAACAAGCGGCTTTCTGTGTAGTAGTATGTCACTGATGTCAGCTAGGACTGTATATCTTGTACAGGTACTTGTAGAAATAAAGATATTATTATCATTATTTTTTTTCAACAAGTCGGCCGTCTCCCACCGAGGCAGGGTGATCCAAAAAAGAAAGAAAATCCCCCCCCAAAAAATGCTTTCATCATCATTCAACACTTTCACTTCACTTACACATAATCACTGTTTTTGCAGAGGTGCTCAGAATACAACAGTTTAGAAGCATATACGTATAAAGATACACAACATATCCCTCCAAACTGCCAATATCCCAAACCCCTCCTTTAAAGTGCAGGCATTGTACTTCCCATTTCCAGGACTCAAGTCCGACTATATGAAAATAACCGGTTTCCCTGAATCCCTTCACTAAATATTACCCTGCTCACACTTCATTATTATTATTATTATTATTATTATTATTATTATTATTATTATTATTATTATTATTATTATTATTATTATTATTCTGTGATAAATGCCTCGATATATGCAAAGAATCCTTTCTTTCTTTGATGTTATTTAATTAAGTTCATGTGGTCCATGATGGCAACGGCACCTGCACACTAACAGCACCTTGCAAGGCAGGTGATATTGCTGACCTAGAAAATGTACAGAGAACCTTCACCTATGCCAAATCAAAGTCGAGAACAACGTCCAGTATTGGGCCCCTACTTAAACAAGATGGGTCCTACACAGATGACAGCAAGGAAATGAGTGAGCTACTCAAGTCCCAATATGACTCAGTTTTTAGCAAGCCGCTAACCAGACTGAGAGTCGAAGATCAAAATGAATTTTTTATGGGAGAGCCACAGAATTTGGTTAACACAAGCCTATCCGATGTTATCCTGACGCCAAATGACTTCGAACAGGCGATAAATGACATGCCCATGCACTCTGCCCCAGGGCCAGACTCATGGAACTCCGTGTTCATCAAGAACTGCAAGAAGCCCCTATCACGAGCCTTTAATATCCTATGGAGAGGGAGCATGGACAAGGGGGTCGTCCCACAGTTACTAAAAACAACAGACATAGCCCCACTCCACAAAGGGGGCAGTAAAGCAACAGCAAAGAACTACAGACCGATAGCACTAACATCCCATATCATAAAAATCTTTGAAAAGGTCCTAAGAAGCAAGATCACCACCCATCTAGAAACCCATCAGTTACACAACCCAGGGCAACATGGGTTTAGAACAGGTCGCTCCTGTCTGTCTCAACTATTGGATCACTACGACAAGGTCCTAGATGCACTAGAAGACAAAAAGAATGCAGATGTAATATATACAGACTTTGCAAAAGCCTTCGACAAGTGTGACCATGGCGTAATAGCGCACAAAATGCGTGCTAAAGGAATAACAGGAAAAGTCGGTCGATGGATCTATAATTTCCTCACTAACAGAACACAGAGAGTAGTCGTCAACAGAGTAAAGTCCGAGGCAGCTACGGTGAAAAGCTCTGTTCCACAAGGCCTGACAGTACTCGCTCCCATCTTGTTCCTCATCCTCATATCTGACATAAACAAGGATGTCAGCCACAGCACCGTGTCTTCCTTTGCAGATGACACCCGAATCTGCATGACAGTGTCTTCCATTGCAGACACTGCAAGGCTCCAGGCGGACATCAACCAAATCTTTCAGTGGGCTGCAGAAAACAATATGAAGTTCAACGATGAGAAATTTCAATTACTCAGATATGGTAAACATGAGGAAATTAAATCTTCATCAGAGTACAAAACAAATTCTGGCCACAAAATAGAGCGAAACACCAACGTCAAAGACCTGGGAGTGATCATGTCGGAGGATCTCACCTTCAAGGACCATAACATTGTATCAATCGCATCTGCTAGAAAAATGACAGGATGGATAATGAGAACCTTCAAAACTAGGGAGGCCAAGCCCATGATGACACTCTTCAGGTCACTTGTTCTATCTAGGCTGGAATATTGCTGCACACTAACAGCACCTTTCAAGGCAGGTGAAATTGCTGACCTAGAAAATGTACAGAGAACCTTCACGGCGCGTATAACGGAGATAAAACACCTCAATTACTGGGAGCGCTTGAAGTTCCTAAACCTGTATTCCCTGGAACGCAGACGGGAGAGATACATGATTATATACACCTGGAAAATCCTAGAGGGACTAGTACCGAACTTGCACACGAAAATCACTCACTACGAAAGCAAAAGACTTGGCAGACGATGCAACATCCCCCCAATGAAAAGCAGGGGTGTCACTAGCACGTTAAGAGACCATACAATAAGTGTCAGGGCCCGAGACTGTTCAACTGCCTCCCAGCACACATAAGGGGGATTACCAACAGACCCCTGGCAGTCTTCAAGCTGGCACTGGACAAGCACCTAAAGTCGGTTCCTGACCAGCCGGGCTGTGGCTCGTACGTTGGTTTGCGTGCAGCCAGCAGTAACAGCCTGGTTGATCAGGCTCTGATCCACCAGGAGGCCTGGTCACAGACTGGGCCGCAGGGGCGTTGACCCCCGGAACTCTCTCCAGGTAAACTCCAGGAGCACATAAGTGCGATAAAACACCTCACTTATTGGGAACGCTTGAAGTTCCTCAACCTGTACTCCCTGGAACGCAGGCGGAAGAGATACATGATTATATACACTTGGAAAATTCTAGAGGGATTAGTACCAAACTTGGACACAAAAATCACTCCCCATGAAAGCAAACGACTCGGCAGACGATGCAAGATCCCCGCAATGAAAAGCAGGGGTGTCACTAGCACGTTAAGAGACAACACAGTAACTGCCCGGGGCCCCAAGACTGTTCAACTGCGTCCTAACATACATAAGGGGGATCACTAACAGACCCCTGGCTGTCTTCAAGAAGGCCCTGGACAAACACCTAAAGTCGGTACCTGACCAGCCGGGCTGTGGATCGTACGTTGGACTGCGTGCGGCTAACAGTAACAGCCTGGTTGATTAGGCTCTGTTCCACTATGAGGCCTGGTCACAGACCGGGCCGCCGGGGCGTTGACTCCCGGAACTCTCTCCAGGTATACTCCAATTCCTCTCACTGTATCTACAACTAAAATATAATTTGATACGTCTGTAGCCCCTCTGTAAACATGCACATCCTGAAGTCTGCCACATCCGACAAACTACTCTCATTACATCCTATATCATTATTTTGTATACTCTACATCATCTCTGGGATGTACTTGTAACTCATTACAGTTGTGACCGGATGTGGATGTGTGAATGGTTCATTATTTTGTAATTTGTTCATGATTGTAACCGTGTATAGAGGTGTAGATAATCTATTACAATTGCAACTTGTCATGATTGTGACCAGATCTAACTTTGGAGTCCAGTCCCTGGACCCATTATGTACCTCTGTAATCTTTTGACTACCGCCCACAGGATGGGTATGGTGTGACTACCACCCACAGGATGGGTATGGTGTGACTACCGCCCACAGGATGGGTATGGTGCGACTACCACCCACAGGATGGGTATGGTGTGACTACCACCCACAGGATGGGTATGGTGTGACTACCACCCACAGGATGGGTATGGTGTGACTACCACCCACAGGATGGGTATGGTGTGACTACCACCCACAGGATGGGTATGGTGTGACTACCACCCACATGGGTATGGTGTGACTACCACCCACAATGGGTATGGTGTGACTACCACCCACAGATGGTGTGATGGGTATGGTGTGACTACCACCCACAGGATGGGTATGGTGTGACTACCACCCACAGGATGGGTATGGTGTGACTACCACCCACAGGATGGGTATGGTGTGACTACCACCCACAGAATGGGTATGGTGTGACTACCACTCACAGAATGGGTATGGTGTGACTACCACCCACAGGATGGGTATAGTGTGACTACCACCCACAGGATGGGTATGGTGTGACTACCACCCACAGAATGGGTATGGTGTGACTACCACCCACAGGATGGGTATGGTGTGACTACCACCCACAGGATGGGTATGGTGTGACTACCACCCACAGAATGGGTATGGTGTGACTACCACCCACAGAATGGGTATGGTGTGACTACTACCCACAGAATGGGTATGGTGTGACTACCACCCACAGGATGGGTATGGTGTGACTACCACCCACAGGATGGGTATGGTGCGACTACCACCCACAGGATGGGTATGGTGCGACTACCACCCACAGGATGGGTATGGTGTGACTACCACCCACAGGATGGGTATGGTGTGACTACCACCCACAGGATGGGTATGGTGTGACTACCACCCACAGGATGGGTATGGGGTACATAATAAAGATATTAAACTGACTAACAACCAAACTAAACTGTCTTAATTCTGTGATGTAGAACGTAGGTCTACTGGGGGTCAATAATCTACTCATAATCTAAAGACCAACAGAAACAGAAGACTAACAAATACAAAAGATCAACAGACACCAAAGATCAACAGACGCATTCCAATGGAAACAGAAGACCAACAGACAGGGAAACGTAAATAGAAGACCAACGGAAGCAAGACCAATAGACACAGACCAAAATACGTATACAGAAGACCAAGATAAACAGAAGACCAATGGAAACAAGACCAACAGACACAGACCAAAATAAACAGAATAAGTAAGTTTATTCAGGTATACACAAATACAGTTACACAGATTATCATACATAACAGCATATGTGTAGAGAACCTACGATAACCCAAAAAAATCGAAGTGACTTATTTCCATTGGGGTCCTTTATTTATTTCCATTGGAAACAAGACTAACAGAGACCAAAATAAACACAAGACCAGCACAAATACACCTCTGCACTTCGCTTATTGACAATATTTATAATGTTGGGGTGACTGGGGGAAAAAAGAAAGAAAGCACTAATGACCACCGCAGCCGAACTGACAGAAACGAACCTAATCCACTTCCTCCTCCTCCTCATTACATCTTTCCTCTTCCATAACCCATTTTACTCCTCTCCTCCCACAAGCCATGCTCCTCCTCTACAATCCATGCTCCTTCTCTCTTTCCACAATCCACGCTTTTCCTCCTCTTCCACAGTCCATGCTCCTCCTCCTCCTCCTCCTCCTCCTCCTCCTCCTCCTCCTCCTCCCCTCCTCCTCCTCTTCTCCCATGACCCATGGTCCTCCTTTTCTGCAACCCAGGTTTTTCTTCCATAACCCATGACCCTCCTATTCCACAATCCACGCTCTTCCTCCATGACCCATGCTTCTCCTCTTCCATAACCCATGCCCCTCTTCCACAACCTGTGTTCCTCCTCTTCTTCCTTTACCCATGCTCCTCCCAGCCCCTCAACTGCTTCCATCACAGTATCCCAGATGATGGGGGATGGGGTAGGGAGGGATGTTGAGCCAGGGAGACAAGCAAGAATCTCAGCCAAGACTGAGTACAAAGTTTTGGTGGACGCCAGCGACTACAAGTGGCAGGGCGAGGCTGTTTCTTGCACACGTATCCGCAACGAACAACGAAATACATTAAACATTTGCAACCCATCATGATTTATTGACAATGGACGCCACAGGTGCTCGAAATGCCTTGACACTTTTTTCTCTCTCAAGATATCGAACATTTGGCAGCGATCTTACTGGATATAGGTATCTGCTTGTGGGTCCGCCAGACCTCCATGGTAAAGCCTACCCATTTGTAGAGCAAGTGTGGTGATGGTATTGATGGTGCGGGCATAGTAGCAGTATATGGTAGTACGATATGGTAGTAAGGTATGGTAAGGGGTATGGTATTGTAAGGAGAAAGGGGGAAGGAGCCGCCAGACGGACCCAAAGTACCTGCTTGATGATCGGCGCCACGGCCACCCCCCCCCTACCTACATGGTGTACCCTGACTCCGCCTCACTTATTGATTCTTCCTCCACAACCTCTCAACCACACGGTGAAATACTCACAAAGATGGAGGCTGGTGTCACTAGCTGCTCACCAACCAATCTTGAAAGAGCCCAAATACAAATACGTCACCTAAGTTGCCCGAAATGCTCTGCGTAACCAGGGACTTTCTATATAGTATGCCATTGATGTCAGCTATGGTATGTATAAGTTGTATCATGTACTTGTAGAAAAAGATTATTATTATTATTATTATTATTATTATTATTATTATTATTATTATTACTATTGTTATTTTAAGTAGTAGTCCCTAAAAGGAGGGTCCTTGACGTTGGTGAGGGGCTCTTGATCTAGGAAACTGGATCTGTGCTCCGGTTCCCTAAATTGATCCTGGATACCTTCCAACCCCCACATGCGCTGTATAATACTACGGGTTTAGCGCTCCCCCATAATAATAATAATAATAATAATAATAATAATAATAATAATAATAATAATAATAATAATAATAATAATAATAATAATAATAATATCTTTATTTCTACACGTACATGTATATGGTATACTGTCCTAGCTGACAACAATGACATATATAAAAAGCCCCTTGTTACACAGAGCATTTCGGGCAAATTAGGTCAGTTTTGTCCCAGGATGCGACCCACACCAGTCCACTAACACCCAGGTACCCATTTTATTGATGGGTGAACATAGAGAACCGGTGTAAAGACGCTCAATGTTTCTGCCTTCGCAGGGAATCGAACCCAGACCCTCGCCGTGTGAGGCGAGAGCTTTATCCACCAGGTAGTAGTATCATAATTGTTTTTTTCATTTTAATGGATACTATCCTAGTTCAGATATACATAATATATTATATATGTGTACACATCACATCTGAGTACTTTCAAAACTATTGCCAGACAAAAACTACAACGTTACTCAGGAAATATCTAAGTGAAAAGTGATTGAGTAAAGAATGTTTGAAATTGTGTATGTTAGTCTGGCCTGCCTTGTGGCCCGCCAACATACCTGGAGTATACCTGGAGAGGGTATACCCTGCCAACATACCTGGAGTATACCTGGAGTGGGTATACCCTGCCAACATACCTGGAGTATACCTGGAGTGGGTATACCCCGCCAACATACCTGGAGTATACCTGGAGAGGGTATACCCTGCCAACATACCTGGAGTATACCTGGAGTGGGTATACCCTGCCAACATACCTGGAGTATACCTGGAGAGGGTATACCCTGCCAACATACCTGGAGTATACCTGGAGAGGGTATACCCCGCCAACATACCTGGAGTATACCTGGAGTGGGTATACCCTGCCAACATACCTGGAGTATACCTGGAGAGGGTATACCCCGCCAACATACCTGGAGTATACCTGGAGAGGGTATACCCTGCCAACATACCTGGAGTATACCTGGAGAGGGTATACCCTGCCAACATACCTGGAGTATACCTGGAGAGGGTATACCCTGCCAACATGCCTGGAGTATACCTGGAGAGGGTATACCCTGCCAACATACCTGGAGTATACCTGGAGAGGGTATACCCTGCCAACATACCTGGAGTATACCTGGAGAGGGTATACCCCGCCAACATACCTGGAGTATACCTGGAGAGGGTATACCCTGCCAACATACCTGGAGTATACCTGGAGAGGGTATACCCTGCCAACATACCTGGAGTATACCTGGAGAGGGTATACCCTGCCAACATACCTGGAGTATACCTGGAGAGGGTATACCCCGCCAACATACCTGGAGTATACCTGGAGAGGGTATACCCCGCCAACATACCTGGAGTATACCTGGAGAGGGTATACCCCGCCAACATACCTGGAGTATACCTGGAGAGGGTATACCCCGCCAACATACCTGGAGTATACCTGGAGAGGGTATACCCCGCCAATATACCTGGAGTATACCTGAAGAGGGTATACCCTGCCAATATACCCGGAGTATACCTGGAGAGAGTATACCCCGCCAATATACCTGGAGTATACCTGGAGAGGGTATACCCCGCCAATATACCTGGAGTATACCTGAAGAGGGTATACCCTGCCAATATACCTGGAGTATACCTGGAGAGAGTATACCCCGCCAATATACCTGGAGTATACCTGGAGAGGGTATACCCTGCCAACATACCTGGAGTATACCTGGAGAGGGTATACCCTGCCAACATACCTGGAGTATACCTGGAGAGGGTATACCCTGCCAACATACCTGGAGTATACCTGGAGAGGGTATACCCTGCCAACATACCTGGAGTATACCTGGAGAGGGTATACCCCGCCAATATACCTGGAGTATACCTGGAGAGGGTATACCCTGCCAACATACTTGGAGTATACCTGGAGAGGGTATACCCCGCTAATATACCTGGAGTATACCTGGAGAGGGTATACCCTGCCAACATACCTGGAGAATACCTGGAGAGGGTATACCCTGCCAACATACCTGGAGTATACCTGGAGAGGGTATACCCTGCCAACATACCTGGAGTATACCTGGAGAGGGTATACCCTGCCAACATACCTGGAGTATACCTGGAGAGGGTATACCTCGCCAACATACCTGCAGTATACATGGAGAGGGTATATATACAAGGGTATAAGTACAAGGCTAAAGAGAAGCAATTAAGGTTATATTAAAAATATAAGCGCTAGACCCATCTGGTCACACAGAAGAGAAAATGAGTGAATATTGATTGTGAGAGGTTGTTGCATCAGCCAGCCTCCAACATCATTCTTGGCAATCCTCCAGGATAAACAGTTTGTCTTGCAGGTTAATAATGCACCAACTGGAGCATTATTACTGGACAGGTAAAGTTGGTCAGGAAACAGGACAAGTGTTTCCTGACGCGGGTCTTAGTCATCGTGGGACTGCCTGTCTTATTTCCATTGGGGTCGTCAATCTTGTCCCCCCAAGATGCTACCCACATCAGTCGACTAACATCCAGGTACCTACTTGCTAGGTGAACGAGACAACAGGTTTAGGGAAACACACCCATGTTTTCACCCTTGTTGGGGATCAAACCACGGACACTCAGTGTATGAAGCGAGAGCTTTACCTACCAGGCCACGAGCCACCTGTGACTCGCAGTTGGAGTTTTTGGTCATCTGACCGAGACCTTCCGCTGGCTTACCCCTCCAAAACTTTAAAAACTATGGTTATAATTATAACTATCGTTATTATTATTATCCCCCAAAAAGGTACCTTTATCCTAATTAGATCAATCTAACAGATATATCCTAATTAGAAGCGAATTGGGATTTGTAGGTATAATTTTGGGAATTTTTGGGGTAAAATAGTGTGACATTCCCCCCCCCCTCCACACATCATTTTGTAAGTTTATTCAGGTATACACAAATACAGTTACATAGAATTATCATACATAGCAGCATATGTGTAGAGAACCTGGGATAACTCAAAAAAGTCAGAGTGACTTATTTCCCTTATTATTAATTGAGTTTTAATAGCTTATTATTAGGTTATAAAGAAGATAATATCTTATTATTGTACAATAAAGGAGATAATATCTTATTATTGTACAATAAAGGAGATAATATCTTATTATTGTACAATAAAGGAGATAATATCTTATTATTGTACAATAAAGGAGATAATATCTTATTATTCTAATAAAAATGAGATGTGATAGGAATTAGGTAAAATGAGTTATTTATATGTATGTTAAGTAAAAGGACACAAGTGCAACTAATGTGACATTTTATTGTGGCAACGTTTCGCTCTCCAGAAGCTTTATCAAGCTGTTATTACAGCCAGTATTTATATTTACACGTGTGTTAGCTAAAAAAATAGAAAATCATTCCCCTCCGTTTCTGTAGCTACATTCATCAGACACCTTTTGTCACTCTTCTTGAACTGGTTCATGTTATGACTGACTTTGACATGTGCGGGTAGTCTGTTCCAACCCTTTATTACTGTACAATAAAAGGTGTTTGAAGCCTGGCCACTGACTGTGGCTACTACAAAGTTGTGCTCTCTCCCCCTAATACTATAACTGGTTTCCAACCTTGACAAAATTGGCAGCAAGATATTCTGGATACTGTGAGCAATTTAATAAACTTGATTTAACATCAGTTGTTTTACTCTGTCTTCAATATTCAGTATTTAATGACTGATGCATCTTAAAGATAGACATAACCATATTTTTTTTAAAGGGGGGGGGGAGCGGATAAGCCAGCGGAAGTCCTCGGTCAGATGACCAAAAGCTCCAGCTACGGGATCATCATATGATCAAGACCCGCGTTAGGAAACACTAGTTATGTTCCCTGACTAACCTTACCTAACGTGACCTACAGATAGACAGGATGCTACTCCATAATTTCATTTTATGTAGATACATTATAATTAAACAGCTGAAAAAAAATGGAATCGATGCAGTCTATGTGATAGATGGAGAGTGCCTCCTTTAATACAAATACAATTAATTTATTTTCTGCAGCATATAGATCATGTAGGTTACATATAATGGAAAAAAGTCACTTTGATTGACTTTTAGTGGGGTTATTATAGGTAATTTACATACGTTACTATATATGATAACTTGTGCAGCTGTAGTTATGTATAAGAGTGTACGTCACAGGTATAAAGTACCGACGTGGTAAAGAATTGGACACATGTGCAACATCTGGGTATCTTTATCTGTAGACGTTTCGCCCACCAGTGACTTATTAGTACAACACAAGGACATAATATGAAGAATTATATACAAAAGATGAGATAATGAGTCCCTCAGCCTTGGCGTAGGTGAAGACCACCGAGGTCTTGAAGGAACTGAGTCAACGTTTCGCCACTCGTGGCGAAGCTTAGTGTGAAGCTTGGTGTGAAGCTTGATGTGAAGCTTAGTGTGAAGCTTAGTGTGAAGCTTGGTTTGAAGCTTGGTGTGAAGCTTGGTGTGAAGCTTGGTGTGAAGCTTAGTGTGAAGCTTAGTGTGAAGCTTGGTTTGAAGCTTGGTGTGAAGCTTGGTGTGAAGCTTGGTGTGAAGCTTGATGTGAAGCTTGGTTTGAAGCTTGGTGTGAAGCTTGGTATGAAGCTTGGTGTGAAGCTTGGTGTGAAGCTTGATGTGAAGCTTGGTTTGAAGCTTGGTATGAAGCTTGGTGTGAAGCTTGGTGTGAAGCTTGGTGTGAAGCTTGATGTGAAGCTTGGTGTGAAGCTTGGTGTGAAGCTTGATGTGAAGCTTGGTGTGAAGCTTGGTGTGAAGCTTGGTGTGAAGCTTGATGTGAAGCTTGGTGTGAAGCTTGGTGTGAAGCTTGGTGTGAAGCTTGGTTTGAAGCTTGGTGTGAAGCTTGGTGTGAAGCTTGATGTGAAGCTTGGTGTGAAGCTTGGTGTGAAGCCAAGAGGTACAGGATGTCACAAGCATAACGACGAAGGAAAAGTCTTACGGTCACCATTATAAAGAAACGTGTGGAAAAAGACACTTAAGTACAGTTCAGGACATTTATTAAAATGAACGTTTCGCCACCAGTGACTTCTTTACCGTAACATTTACCAGAAAGAAACGTGCTGGGACCACCAGTATTATAAGGAAGGAAATGTTGGGACCGCCATAATAATAATGATAATTATTATTTTTATTATTATTATTGTTATTTCTGAGGCCTTTTTTTTACCAGAATAATTTATACACATGTGAAAATTAAGGGGTTGGGTAGCTTTCATTACAGCACTAAACCCGTAGGGGTCATACAATACACTGGGAGAAAATGCGTCAGTACACTGGGGTGGGAGTTGCTAGGTCATGTGCACTGAGATGTACTCACCTATTTGTGGCTACAGGGGTCGATTCACAGCTCCTGGCCCCGTCTCTTCTCTGGCCGCTACTATGGCGACCAGTGTGTTTGTGTGTGTACATATATGGGAAGACAGTTGTTAATTGATAGTGAATGTTGCACTTTTTTTCTGGGACTGACTTACCTTGTCGGGGAAAAGGTCGATTTGTCTCCCGATTCTTCCCTCAAGGGAGGTTCCTTGATGCTGGTGAGGGGCTCTTGATCCAGAGAATTGGATTTGTGCTCCAGTTCCCTGAAATGAGCCTGAATACCTTCCATCTCCCCCCCCTACAGGCGCTGTATTATCCTTACGGGTTTATTATTATTATTATAATCAAGAGGGAAGCGCTTATTATAATCATAACTAAGCGCAAAACCCACAAGGGTCATCCAGCGCTGCTTCTTCAGTCCAATACAAAAAATAGCAGAGATGATGAGTTTGAAGTAATCAGTCCCTGGAGTCGATGTGATCACTCTATGTCTCGAGTATTATTATTATTATAATCAAGGGGGAAGCGCTAAACCCGGAGGATTATACAGCGCCTGGGGGGATGTGGAAGGCATTCAGGCTTAATTCGGGGAACTGGAGCACAGATCCAATTCCCTAAATCAAGAGCCCCTCACCAACATCAAGGAACCTTCCTTGAGGGGTACAGTTCCCTAGATCAAAAGCTCCTCAACCTCAATTTTTCAACCATGCTGACCTCTGCAGTATTTTCCATTAAGCATCCGAGTATTCTTCTTCTGAATGACTTCAGTCTCTAATGGCTAATTTATCCTATGAAATTGACGTTTTTTTTTTTGGGGGGGGGGGAGTAAACCCCAGAGGGAGGAGGGTAGGCATTGTAGGTGCAAATTTCTTAATTTTCTAACCTGGGTAATAAACCTGACATACCTTTGTAATCTTTTGACTACTACCCACAGGATGGGTATGGCGTGCATAATACATTAAACTAACTTTTAGATTCTGCAAAATAGATGAAAAATACAGCTTCTGGTCAGACTTATTTTTATTAAACAATGGTACATGGAATAACTGAAAAATGTCCCCCATGTTCAGAAGTCAGTTTGGCTTCACTGGTTCAACTTAGGTTAAATCTACATAATACAATTTTTATGTACCCGTGACATCTGTCTACCCTCAAGGCTATAGTAACAAGTTTGTATTATTTATCCGAAGCCTCTGGCAAAACAGTCATGGAGTGAGTGATGGTGAAAGTGTTTCTTCTTTATTGGGACTACCAAACCTCGGTGGGAAATGTCCAGTGTTAAATAAAAGCCTAATAATATAATCAAACTAAGCACTAAACTCGAAAAGGTCATACAGCTGTGCAGGGTGGGATGTGCTAAGGAATATGCAGAGGTCAGAGTCTAGCCTAGGGTAGGGGACTACAAGAAATAGTTTTAGCTGGGGTAATGGCAAGTGTCAAAGATAAAATATAATCAAATTTGGTACACTGAGTTAGTTTCTTGAAAAAGGTCCAAGTAGGAGTCTGAGTCAAAGGTAGGACATATTCAAATTATTACCACTATAATCAAGAGTTAAATTCACAAGTCTCATACAGCAGGACATATTCTAAGCCTAAATAATAATTACTAAACCCTAATTGCTGATCAGTCTTATTGAAATTCTTTAATTTTGGCCTATATAGGTCACCAATGGCCATTTTTAATGAAGATATTGGGAAAATTGATTATTATAGTAAAAAAAGAAGCGCTATTGGGAAAATTGAAATAACTAAGAAAATTTAAGCTGATCATATTGGCTTCAAACCTTCAGTCCAGTAACTTGACATTATAACTTCAGACTTAGTGTAGTATGGGATACCGATTTGTGTGACATAACTAAAGAACACCTCAATTTGGCTTTAAATATTTTAAATTATAATCATAACTATATGCTAAACCACCAGGGTCACACAGCACTGCAAATAAACGTTTTGTTTATTTGGTGGAAAGTTTTAATGTGTTGAATTGTCATGTCTCAATTTGTCGCTTTATATTAAAATTGGAATATTAGTGTCCGTATGATAACTTGTTAATGCCTCTTCCTTTTTCACTCTAAAATCTTTATTGCTAACATTTAACTTCATTACAAACTTACGCTGAACTATGCCTTTCAGGTGCAATGACCAAAATACATAATTATTGCATTCCAGGGAGCACTAAACCTGTAAGGGTCATACAGTGTCTTAAGAAATGGAAGGCAATTAGGTACGACCCAGGAAAGGAGATCTAGGTAGTTTCTTGGAGCATGAACTCCTCATTGGAGGATTATTACAATCATAAGTGCTAAACTCACTAGGGTCATACAGCACTGCAGGGTAGGGGTGTTGCTGGAGCTGAGGTAGCCAAGTGTGGAGATTATTATTATTATTATAATCAAGGGGGAAGCGCTAAACCCGGAAGATTATACAGCGCCTGGGGGGGGGGGATGTGGAAGGCATTCAGGCTTAATTCGGGGAACTGGAGCACAGATCCAATTCCCTAAATCAAGAGCCCCTCACCAACATCAAGGAACCTTCCTTGAGGGGCCAAGTGTGGAGAGGATAACAGAGGTAGAGGTATATTCTGCGTGCTCGTTGCCCTCCTTTGATTATCAAATATAATCAAAATGAAGCACTAAATCCCACCTTTGAGTGTCCTCCGAAATGTTATCTCTTCCTCCTGCACCTTTTGGGAGTTGTTATAGCTTAACCTCATGAGGACTGTCATTGGAAGGAATGGGAAGCAATCAAGTTCATTCTCTTGATCAAGAGGCCCTCATTGGCATCAAGAACACTTCCTTGAGGGAGTGAGGATTTGGAAGTATAACATTTACACATTGCATAGAATGAGGTAAAAGTCTGGGATTACGGAGCATCGGTGATACCTTTCTTGGATTACATAGCAACTGAAATACATACATTAGTGTTAACATGTAGAGGATCAGGCATCACCTCATACTACATGCAGCATATGCACTTTACCTTTATCTCTGAAGAACTTTTGAGAGTTTGACTACTCTCAGAGCCCAGCCATGGGCCAGGCTCGTCTGGTGTTTGCCTGGTCAACCAGGCTGTCGCTGCCCCACATATCCAACACATTATTATAATCAAAGAAAGCGCTAAACCGACAAGGGTCATACATCACATATCCATCATATTATTATTATTATAATCAAAAAGAAGTGCTAAGCCACAAGGACTATACAGCGCTGCAGGGCAGGAAGGAAGCGAGGGCATCAGGTGGCAAAAGGGAGATGGATGAGTAATAGGTTACGGGTAACAGCGGGGCAGTGGATGGTGAAAGGGTAAAGGGCAGCAAGAGACTGAACTAGAAAGGGCTGAGGGGAGTGCGAAAAGTATCATCAGAGTTTGTGGAGTAAATCAGTCATTGTCAAGAAGTCAATGAGAGAGTCAGGATTAAAGGAGGGTCCATCAGCAAGAAGGGAAGGTAAAGAGAGAGTAGTAGAACGAAGACGACGTTGGAGGTAAATTCTGCATGCTCGTTGATAGAGAGGGCAGTCTAACAGAATGTGGCTAATCGATACTGGAACTTGACACTGCTCACAGAGAGGAACAGGGTGCCTCTCCATGAGATACCCATGAGTAAGATGAGTGTGGCCAATGCGAAGGCGGGAGAGAGTGGTCTCCCAACCTCGGCACTGATGACAAGAAGACGGCCAGTAACCTATGCTTGGTTTAATAGAATGAAGTTTGTTACCGAGCAGAGTTGACCAACGTTGTTGCCAATGGGTGCGAAGGTGGGTAGCTATTGCAGCAAAATAGTCCAGAAATGGAACACCTCGATAGGAAATCGGTAGGTCATGTACTGCTGACCGCGCAGCAGTGTCTGCCTGTTCATTGCCCTGTACGTCGACATGACCAGGGACCCAACAAAAAACAATATCTTCATGTTTGGTAGAGATACGGCATAGCCAAAGTTGGATACGGAGAACTAGGGGATGAGATGTATCAAATTTTCGTATAGCCTGTAGAGCACTAAGGGAGTCTGAGACTACTACAAATGATGACACAGGCATAGATGCGATACGAATAAGTCCTGCAAGAATGGCATACAGTTCAGCAGTAAAAATGCTAGCTGAAGATAGTAAATGCCCCCGCACGACGCTGTCAGGAAACACTACTGCGAATCCGACGCCGTCTGAAGACTTAGAGCCATCTGTGTACACAGTGGTGACATGAGAATGGGAGTGGAAGTGATCAAGAAAAAGAGAGCGGGAAGCCACCATAGGCAGTTGAGCTTTCGAGCAAGGGAGTGAGAAAGAAGAGACCCGAACAGCTGGAACTTCCCAGGGGGGTAGGGAAAAGTGAGATGCTACATGAACATATAAAGGTGGTAACTGAAGGGAAGACAAGAGTGAATGTAGGCGAAGAGAAAAGGGACGGAGCAAACAGGAGCGGCGAACGAATAAAGAATGTCTACTAATATCGGTGACCACTCTATAAATGGAAGGATTGTGTAGATCGTGAGAGCGTACATAGTAGCGAAGGCAATGGGCATCACGGCGATCAGACAAGGATGGAACATTCGCTTCTGTATAGAGGCTCTCAACAGGGGAAGAGCGAAAAGCACCAAGGCACAAACGTAATCCTTGGTGATGGATAGAGTTAAGGCTAGAGAGAGTAGCAGGAGAGGCCGCGGAATAAATCTGGTCACCATAATCGAGTTTCGATAAAACGAGGGCTGAATGTAGGCGAAGCAGAGTTCGACGATCAGCTCCCCAGGAAAGATGAGCAAGGGTTTTAATAAGGTTTAGCCGGCTGTGACAAGTTGCCTTCAGAGAGGTAATGTGAGGTTTCCAGGATAACCGACGGTCAAAGAGAAGGCCTAGAAACCTGACTGTATCACGTTCGGGGATACGGGAGCCATAGAGATACAAAGGATGATAGGAGATAACAGAGCGTCTAGTGAAAGTAATTTGTTGAGTTTTGGTACTTGAAAATTTAAACCCATGCGTGGTGGCCCAAGTGGAAACACGGTCGACCGCATGCTGGAGAGAAACTGCAATAAGATGACAGTCAGCGCCTGCACAAGCAATAGCGAAGTCATCAACATAGAGTGATGACCAAATATTGGGTGGAAGAACAGAGGCCAAATCATTTATAGCAAGGAGAAAGTGTTGTGCTTAGAACACATCCCTGAGGGACACCTTCAGCTTGCACGAAGTCCGGGGAAAGAACATTATTGACTCGAAAACGGAAATGTCTGTCAGTTAAAAAGTTCTTAAGGAAGGATGGTAGATTGCTTCGGAGGCCTAAGGAATGGGCCTGGGCCAAAATATTATACCTCCAAGTTGTGTCATATGCCTTCTCAAGGTCAAAAAATATGGCAATAACCGAGTGATTATTCGCAAAGCCATTACGAACATATGTATCCAAGCGTAGTAAGGGGTCTATGGTAGAACGACCCTTACGAAAGCCATATTGACTAGCGGAGAGACTGTTGTGAGTCTCTAAATACCACATTAAACGTCGATTTACGAGACGTTCCATCACTTTGCAAACTGCACTAGTAAGAGCGATGGGGCGATAGTGGGAGGCATCATGTCCTGTAGTACCCGGTTTGCGGAAAGGGAGAACAATGGCAGATTTCCACAGCTGGGGAAGAACTCCTTGTGCCCAAATAAGATTGAAGAGGTGTAAGAGGACTACAAGGGCTGACCAATGTAAATGTTGTAACATACGAATATGAATGTCGTCAGGCCCAGCTGCCGATGATCGGCAAGCTGAGAGCGTTGTCTCCAGTTCTTGAAGTGTAAAAGGCACATTATACTGTTCTTCTCTGAGAGAAGAAAAGTCCAAGGGTACTAACTCTCTGGCAGACTTTGAGGAAAGAAACGAGGGGCATAGATGGAGCCCTCGGGAAATACGGACCATATGTGTGCCAAGTTCAATGGCAACATCGAGAGGGTTTGCTACATCAACACCAGCGACCCGTAGAACAGGAGCCGGGTCAGGAGAGTATTTACCACTCAATTTCCTCACTTTTTTCCAGACTGCACTCACAGAAGAAGCAGAGGTGATGGTGGAAACATAGTCTTGCCAACAAGTGCGTTTAGCTTCACGGATGACACGGCGAGCGATCGCACGCTTCTGCTTAAAATCAAGAAGTCTCTCAGTGGTTCTATTGTACCGGTACCTGCCCCATGCAGCACGTTTCGAACGTACTGCACGAGCACAAGCAGGAGACCACCAAGGCACGCACTTCTGAGAATGCCTGCCTGAGGTTTGGGGTATAGAATGAGAAGCTGCGGTATAAACTGACATCGAGAAGATGTGTAGGAGCTCATCAATGGAGGATGAAGAAGGAACCTCGCTAAAAGCAGTGAGGTGTGAGTCAAGATCCCAATTTGCCCGATCAAATTGCCAGCGAGGGCTACGGAAAGGTGGTGAATAGGAAGGAGAAGTAAGAATGATCGGAAAATGATCGCTGTCATGTAAGTCTGGTAGAACAGACCAGGTGAAGTCTAGTGCAGTGGAGGAAGAGCAGACTGATAGATCGATGCAAGAGAGAGTATGAGTACGAGGATCAAAATGGGTGGGAGTACCCGTATTTAAAACATGGAGGGGGTGAGAGGCGAGAAAAGCCTCCAACTGGATGCCACGTGAGTCACAATGAGACCCCCCCCCAGAGGAAATGGTGGGCATTAAAATCACCAAGTAACAGAAGTGGTGGTGGTAAGTATGAAACAAGAAAGGCAAAGTCTGGGATAGAAAATGCCCGAGAAGGAGAGAGATATAAAGAACATATTGTAAACCACTTATTCAAGTGGATACGGGCTGCAGTGTAATGCAGCGAGGTATGGACAAATAGTTGACAGTACAGAATATCATTGCATAGAAGAAGGGCACTTTCATTAAAGGTCCCATCTGAGAAAGGATCCGAAGAATACAATAAATTATAGCCTGAGATAGGTTGGAAAACAGCCGAGTGTAATTTTGGTTCTTGTAAGCAAGCACCAACAGGGGAAAACCTGGAAAGCAACATCTGAAGCTCACCCCGATTACCCGAGGCTGCGGATATTCCACTGTAAATAGGCCATGATTGGGGATGAAGAAAATACCAGGAATCTGTAGGTAAAGGCACCTACGGACTAGAGGGGTTAGAAAAGTCAATGTGTGGTGGCATTGGAAGACGTTCAAGTAGCGAAGGAACGGAGCGTTGCGAAGAATGGGGTTGTGAAGATGGAGGAGAGGGAAGAGAAGGAACAGGAAGTGAATCAGTGTCCAATGAAGGTTTAGTCTCTGCAATATATTCTGAAATGGCTTCAAGTGTTTCTGAATTCAAAGATGTATGGGAGACCATATTGGAGATAGGAGGAGGAGGGTGAGTAAAGATTGGGACAGTAATGGACTGTACCAAAGTAGAGGTGGAGGGAAGAGTGTAAGGGACTGGAGATGAAGTGTGGGGGGGGACAGAGGAGGCAGAAACCTGGGAGGTGGCAGAAGAGGGAGAAACTTGGGAGGGGACGGGGGGTGGAAGGCATAGTACGAGGAGGAGGGTGAATCTCCACACTTGTAATAGAGCCAGAGAGAGGGGAAGAACTAGGTACAGAGACTGGAAAGGTAAAGTGTGGAGGTGGAAGAAGGGAAGGAAAGGGCAAAGAAGATTTGAGCAATGTGGATTTTTTGGACTTCTGAGTAGAGGGGCGATTGGTATTAGGTGTCGTACGAGGTCTTGTCGATACTGGGGCTTGTGAGGAAGGACGCGAAGATGTGAGAACAGACTGAGTTGTAGTCGGGACGTCAGAGCCAAGGACAGCAAAAGGATTAGATGCCATAGTGGCTATGGGAGGTGTAACAACAGAGGAGGCTGCAGAAGATGGGACCCCAGAAGTGGGGGGATGTTTGGAAACACGAGAATAAGAAACACGGGGTAGTCTCCCTTGGAGGCGGAGATGAGTAACTGCCATAGCATAAGGGAGACCTTCTGCCTCTTTGAGGCAACGGATTTCACGTTCATTTAAGTAGACCTGGCAACGGCGGGAGTACGAAGGGTGAGCTTCATTACAATTAAGGCAAGATGGAGGTTGACTGCAAGATGTATTAAAATGGTCGTCGGCACCACAGACTGGGCATTCGGCCATAGATCTGCAATATTTCGCTGGGTGACCAAAACGCCAGCAATTTCTACATTGTTGCGGTGTAGGTATCACCTTTCGAACTTGTAACCGATGTCCCGCGACATATACAGAGGACGGGAGTTCTCGGCTGTCAAAAGTTAAACGAGCCACATTGCAAGGGTAACGTCTCCGCCCCCGGGCAGGAAGGACATAAGTGTCTACTTTGAGGATTGGGAGATCCTGGAGTTCCAGCTGTTCAAAAATGTCATTGCCACATGACTGGAAATTCTGTTGGACTATGGTATGGGGCAGAATGACAGTACCACTACAAGAATTGAGAGAAAGATGTTTTTCAATAGTGATAGGAGTAGTATCGATATTCGAAAGGAGAGAAAGATCATGAGCTTGAGTAGCATTCTGGACAGTGACGATGCGCATACCGCTCTTGAGAGCATGAAATGAAATATCTCTACCAACATGACGCAGGAGCGCTTTGCCAATACTATGGTCAGAAAGGTAGGCAGAAGAAGTCGGTCTTAAAGTAAAGAATTTAGTCCATTGTGTGGTCCGAAACTGAGCGTGGAGAGGGAGTGCTTGACGTGTCGGTCTTTTCCGAGTAGAATGGGAAGGTAACGAAGGAGCATCATCAGGAGATTGACGTTGGCGTTTAGGAGTAGGACCGGAGTTGGTCCGGCGTGAAATGGGCGGGCGATTCGAAAATTGCCGTACCGTAGAGGGAGAAGCCGGAAGCATAGTCAAAGGAGAGCGGAGTTCAGACAAATCGAAGGAGTCAGTCGAAGCCCCGGTACCTGAAGCGGGTGAGGAAACAGCACCAGCAAGAGGTACAGGGGCATCAGGAGTGTCCGAAGAGTGGTCTAAACACAAGGCAGGGTCAGAATGGGGTGCGATATCAAGAAGGGGCCCGGGGGTAGTGGGTTCATGGACTAGGGCTGCCATGGTTGGGTTACTCCTTTGCTTTTTGTTTTTAAGAAAAAAAAAGAAAGAAGAAAAGAAAATAAAAATAAAAAAAAGAATAAAAAAAGGGGGGAGCGGGGAGGAATAGTTCCCAGGAGGAATGAAAGGGCCGGAAATCTCCCTCCTCGCCCAAGAGGACCTCAGCACCGCGAGTAGCGCAGATGCAGCATGGAACCCGTGCCATACCCTACCCTTCATGCCAGTAAACCAGCAATCCGGGATAGCAACCTCACATCTGCTGAGCTACCTCGGTGGACAAAAGAGAGGGCGGTCGGATATCCGCCACAAAGCATACCTCCTTCGGCCATCACCCCCGGAATCCGAAAGGTGGCTTCCAGAGATACACCCGTCGCCCGAAAGACACCCAAAGCTACTCCGGGATACCGGAGGGGGATCGGAACATCCCCAGGCAATCCAGATTCCACGGCAAACTACGCCACCGCCAAGAACCTCAATGGAATGGGATGGACCCCGGTGTCCTTTCCCCTACCTAGGAACTAGCGCGCCTGTGGGAGAAATCCCAAAGGCCAAAAAGAGGAAGGGCAAAAGGGAGGGGTGAGGAGGAGGAATGGAAAAAGGGGAGGATGGGGAGGATGGGATAGGGGAGGGGAGAATGGGGGGTAATTAGGTTCGGTCTGAGGAAGAAGACCGACAGGGCTAATTCCTCAGACCAGGAGCCTCTTCACCACGCCAAGGAGCCCCCCTTGAAGAGGCATATCCATCATAGTTTGGCCGATCTGGCACCTGGTGAAGATAGTTGTCCAGTTTCCTCTTGAAGGCTTCTACACTTGTTCCAGCTGTGTTTGATATCTTCTGGTAAGATTTTGAAGTCTGGGACCCCGGATGTTGATACAGTGTTCCCTTGTTGTCCCCACCACTCCTGTTCCTCACCAGGTTTATTTTACACTTCCTCCCATATCTCACGCCAGTATGTTATGGCAGTGTGCAGATTTGGGACCCAGCCCTCGAGTACTTTCCAGGTATATACTACCATGTCTCTCCCCTCCACTCCAATGAGTACATGTTCAAGACTTGAAAGCACTCCCAGTAATTTAGGAATTTTATTGGCTCAATGTGACCCATAAATGATCTCTGTACGTGTTCCAGCTCTAATATTTCTCCTGCTTTGAACGGGGCCGTCAGCACTGAACAATGTTCTAAATGAGGGAGCACTAGCGATTTGAAGAGTCACCATCGGCATTTCCCTAGTTTTGAAAGTTCTCAATACCCACCCCGTCATCTTCCTGGCTGTCGTAATCTTTGTCTTGTTATGGTCTTTAAAAGGTCAGCTGACAATTATTCCCAGGTCTTCTGTGTATTCCTTTAGTTCTATTTGGCGACCCTCGAGTTTAGTATATAGTGTTCCTTTCGAGTTCTTTATTCCTTCCATACCTAAGCAGCTGGAGCTTATCACCATTGAACATCATGTTCTCCACTGCCCACTGAAAAACCCTGCTTATGTCTTCCTGTACTTTTTCAATGTCCTCTGCCATAGTGGCTTTCATGCTTTAGTGTCATCTGCAAATGATGCAAAAGTGTGCTGGATGTTTTTATGTCTGCTATGAGAATGAGAAACAACAGAGGAGCCAGGACAGTGCCTTGGGGCACTGAGCTTTTGACCCCACTGATGCTGGACCTTGCCTGTTCACTACGTTTTGTGTTCTGTGTTAAGAACCCGAAAATCCACCTACCTACCTTCCCCGTAATGCCCATGGCCTTCATTTTGTGTGCTATCATTCCATGATCGCATTTCTCAAACACCTTTGCAAAATCTGTGAATCACATTTGCTGGATGCCACACTACAATCTCTCTCGTGTGCTTACTCCAGTCATCACAGTAGTCTTGTTTTGCTTAATTTACTAAATGCTAAAACAGTTTCATTATATAGTGCTTTATTATAATCATATTTGGGAGCAAGTTACAAATGCATAGTTGTGCATTATAATCAAAACTATATACTAAACCAGCATGGTCACACAACCCTGATAGTTATGTAGTATAGGGGAGAATGGGTGACAATCAGGTTTGATTTAACAGGACAGATTAAATTCCTGAAATCAGGATTATGAGTAAATTAAACACTAAACCCATAAGGATCTCATAGTGCTCTCACTTGAATCAAGAACCACCACTGGCATCATGATTTTAAACTTCCATATTATGGGGAGTGCTAAACCCACAGGGATTATACAGCACCTATGGAAAGATGGAAAGCATTCAGGCTCAATTCAGAGAACTGGAGCACAAATCCAATTCCCTAGATCAAGAGCCCCTCACCAGCATTAAGGAACCTCCCTTGATTCACTCTTGTCTTCCCTTCAGTTAACACCTTTACATGTTCATGTAGCATCTCACTTTTCCCTACCCCCCTGGGAAGTTCCAGCTGTTCGGGTCTGTTCTTTCTCACTCCCTTGCTCGAAAGCTCAACTGCCTACGGTGGCTTCCCGCTCTCTTTTTCTTGATCACTTCCACTCCCATTCTCATGCCACCGCTGTGTACACAGATGGCTCTAAGTCTTCAGACGGCGTCGGATTCGCAGCAGTGTTTCCGGACAGCGTCGTGCGGGGACATTTACTATCTTCAGCTAGCATTTTTACTGCTGAACTGTATGCCATTCTTGCAGCACTTATTCGTATCGCATCTATGCCTGTGTCATCATTTGTAGTAGTCTCGGACTCCCTAAGTGCTCTACAGGCTATACGAAAATTTGATACATCTCATCCCCTAGTTCTCCGTATCCAACTTTGGCTACGCCGTATCTCTACCAAACACAGATATTGTTTTTTGTTGGGTCCCTGGTCATGTCAACGTACAGGGCAATGAACAGGCAGACACTGCTGCACGATCAGCAGTACATGACCTACCAATTTCCTATCGAGGTGTTCCATTTCTGGACTATTTTGCTACAATAGCTACCCACCTTCGCACCTGTTGGCAACAACGTTGGTCAACTCTGCTCGGTAACAAACTTCATTCTATTAAACCGAGCATAGGTTACTGGCCGTCTTCTTGTCATCAGTGCCGAGGTTGGGAGACCACTCTCTCCCGCCTTCGCATTGGTCACACTCGTCTTACTCATGGGTATCTCATGGAGAGGCACCCTGTTCCTCTCTGTGAGCAGTGTCAAGTTCCAGTATCGATTAGCCACATTCTGTTAGACTACCCTCTCTATCAACGAGCACGCAGAATTTACCGCCTCCCTTGAGGAGATATCCTTTCATAGCATTATCATTGTTTTCATTAAAAAATGGCATCTTGTGGTTAGTTTCATTGCAGAAATCAATCACTGACATTCATGGGGGATTATGCAATTTATGAGGGAGATCTAAACTCATAGGGGGTCATTAAGTGCCTGGGGGAATGGGAAGCAATCAAGTGGGGCTCTTGATCCAATTCCAAAGGTGTTATACAGGGCCTGGAGAAGGGAAGAAAATTAAGCTAAATTTCATGGAAGACATCCAAATTCTTGAATCAAGAGCCCCTCATTGACATCAAGGAACCTCCCTTGGAGGAATCAGTTAAGAGCGTGAAAAACAAAAGGCTTTTTTCATATTAAATATTTCTTTTAGCATCAGTGCCCATGTCAGCAAATTCCTAAGTCAAAATATACCCACCATCTATGCCAAAATGGAGCTTTCTTTGTGCCACATCATTTGAGTAGCCCATCTTTACTTTTAAATACAAAATGTGGAATAAAGGAAAATCTTTGTTTTTTTCCCTCAATTCATTTTAAGTTACAAATAGGTTTCACGAAACTCAAAGTTCACCTCCTTGCCAGTTAGCTTCTTGTAGACAGCAGCAAATGTTTCAACCTGGAACAGTTTCATTGGTTATTATTCAAACAAATTAGTTCTCTTTTATCATGTTGCATGATATTATTTCAGTTCTTCTTAGAGAATACAATCAGAAATCATGTTCAAATGATCATCATTCAATAATTCATAATGTTACATACTTTAAAACTACCAAGAAAAAATGCAGACTGATAATATGTGAAACTGATTTACAATTATTACAACAATGCCATTTTGTTTTAGAAACTTCAGATAGTTCTGTGGCGGAATATGCAAAACACATGAGGAATGATTAGTGCGCTAATTATGAAATGGTCGATAAAAACTCAAAGAGTGGGCTTCCTGGAGTACTTTTTATAAAAGCAATTAATATGCAAGACCATATTAATAAGTAGCCAGCGTAAGAGGAAGGTGGAGTACAAAGTGTTAAGTCCTCAGTGGGTAAAAAGAAATGTGAACATGGATAAAAATAGGGCCATACCCCCGGCCGGGATTGAACCCGCGGTCATAGAGTCTCAAAACTCCAGCCCGTCGCGCTAACCACTAGACCAGCTAGCCACAATAAGATTCATCCAACTAGGTATATTTCTACACCATAGGAAGGTTAGCACAGGCACCTCTGTGACCACAAATGCAAGTTTTTACAGACGAATCTCCAGCTAGCGTGGCCGTGACGAACTCTAGCTCAAGTCCCTTCACTGCCGTCAACATGACTTAAGAAATCGTAATGACACGATTGCAAATAAACCATACCCCCGGCCGGGATTGAACCCGCAGTGAAGGGACTTGAGCTAGAGTTCGTCACGGCCACGCTAGCTGGAGATTCGTCTGTAAAAACTTGCATTTGTGGTCACAGAGGTGCCTGTGCTAACCTTCCTATGGTGTAGAAATATACCTAGTTGGATGAATCTTATTGTGGCTAGCTGGTCTAGTGGTTAGTGCGACGGGCTGGAGTTTTGAGACTATGACCGCGGGTTCAATCCCGGCCGGGGGTATGGTTTATTTGCAATCGTGTCATTACGATTTCTTAAGTCATAAAAATAGGGAATTACTGAGGATGAATAACTACTGGGAGAAATGTAAGTTAGACTTGCAAGAGAGAGAGGAAACAGATTAGGAACGATGTTGATTAAAGAGTGCTCGGCTGTGTGCAGCAGAAATGCGTGATTATATGGGGTGGGTGCAAGAGGAGTGATTACATAAAAAAATTGGGTGCAAGATAACGTAAGAAAGGTATTTATAATGGAAAAATATATGGAAAGGGGAAAAATGTTAAAAGCTTGAAGAGGGCAAAGAAGAGACTGATAAATTCAACAAGTTTAAGAAAGAAGCAGTTTAAAGTAAACGGGAGTAAAGTAAACAGGGATGATAAAAGGAAGATAGCAAATGTGTGAATGGGTGTACGAAATTTTGCTGAAAATAACATTGGAGACTAAGAAATAAATACAGAAAGCATGGGAAACAAATAGACTTTGTAATTGAGTAGTTAAAGGTTATATGGTGAGGTGGAGGTATAGGAAAGAAATATTTTGAGATTAAACATGAATGATGGAAAGGAGGGGAGACATTTTATGCATGGGCAGGGAAGAATAAAATCTGTTAAAAGGGAACTAGAGGCGAGTAAAAAGAAAGTGACCAAGGCACTGGTTGGAATGAAACATTATCATTAGTGTTTTCTATGTGCAGGTTATTTGTAAATATAAGACAAGGTGAACAGGAGAGCAATGTGGTAAGTGTTGAAAAAATGTAACAGATAGTGAAGCTCAAGTTAGGGTAGGTAAAAAAAAAAATAAAAAATCAACAAGTCAGCCCTCTCCCACTGAGGCAGGGTGACCCAAAGAGAAAGAAAATCCCCAAAAAAGAAAATACTTTCATCATCATTCAACACTTTCAGCTCACTCACACAATCACTTTTTGCAGAGGTGCCCAGAATACAACAGTTTAGAAGTATATACGTATAAAAATATACAATATATCTCCCCAAACTGCCAATATCCCAAACCCCTTCTTTAGAGTTTAGGCATTGTATTTCCCATTTCCAGGACTCAAGTCCAGCTATATAAAAATAACCGGTTTCCCTGAATCCCTTCACTAAATATTACCCTGCTCACACTCCAACAGATCGTCAGGTCCCAAATACCATTTGTCTCCATTCACTCCTATCTAACACGCTCACGTACGCTTGCTGGAAGTGCAAACCCCTCGCCCACACCACCTCCTTTACCCCCTCCCTCCAACCTTTTCGAGGACGACCCCTACCCCGCCTTCCTTCCCCTACAGATTTATACGCTCTCCATGTCATTCTACTTTGATCCGTTCTCTCTAAATGACCAAACCACCTCAACAAACCCTCTTCAGCCATGACTAATACTTTTATTAACTCCGCACCTTCTCCTAATTCCCACACTCCGAATTTTCTGCAAAATATTTACACCACACATTGCTCCTAGACAGGACATCTCCACTGCCTCCAACAGCCTCCTCGCTGCAGCATTTACAACCCAAGCTTCACACCCATACAAGTGTGTTGGTACTACTATACTTTCATACATTCCCTTCTTTGCCTCCATAGACAACATTTTTTGCCTCCACATATACCTCAATGCACCACTCACCTTTTTTTCTTCGTCAATTCTATGATTAACCTCATCCTTCATAAATCCATCCGCTGACACATCAACTCCCAAATATCTGAAAACATTCACTTCTTCCATATTCCTCCTCCCCAATTTGATATCCAATTTTTCTTTATCTAAAACATTTGATACCCTCATCACCTTACTCTTTTCTACGTTCACTTTCAACTTTCTACCTTTACACACATTCCCAAATTCGTCCACTAACCTTTGCAATTTTTCTTTAGAATCTCCCATAAGCACAGTATCATCAGCAAAAAGTAACTCACTTCCCATTTTGTATTTAATTCCCCATAATTTAATCCCACCCCTCTCCCGAACACCCTAGCATTTACTTCTTTTACATCATCTATAAATATATTAAACAATCATGGTGACATTACATATCCCTGTCTAAGACCTACTTTTACCAGGAAGTAGTCTCCCTCTCTTCTACACACCCTAACCTGAGCCTCACTATCCTCATAAAACCTCTTGACAGCATTTAATAACTTACCACCTATTCCTTATACACCTACCATCCGACTTACAACCGAGTTTGGTTCCGAGAAACCGGTCGTAAGTCGAAATGGACCTAAGTCGAACTTTACTACTGAATATCAACATCGCATTTTTGTAATGACTATTTTATTGTTTTATTTAGGTATTTCATGTTTTACTTTACTTTTTATGCTGTTAGTACTGTATTTTATACTGTAAGGTTTAGGATAAACACTGTGTACAACACAAATAGTTGTTTATTTCCCAGAAATTTGGCATAAAAAACACGGTCTTAAGTCGAGTGGTCATAAGACGAGCAGGTCGTAAGTCGGATGGTAGGTGTACTTGCAACATCTGCCACATTGCTCCCCTATCCACAATCATATGCCTTTCCTAAATCCATAAATGCAATAAAAACTTCCCTACCTTTATCTAAATACTGCTCACATATATGCTTCAATGTAAACACTTGATCTACACATCCCCTACCCACTCTAAAACCTCCTTGCTCATCCGCAATTCTACATTCTCTTACCTCGAATTCTTTCAATAATAATCCTACCGTACACTTTTCCTGGTATACTCGGTAAACTTATTCCTCTATAATTTTTACAATCTCTTTTGTCCCCCTTCCCTTCATATAAAGGGACTATACACCCTCTCTGTCAATCCCTAGGTACCTTCCCCTCTTTCATACATTTATTAAACAAAAATACCAACCACTCCAACACTGTCCCCCCCTGCTTTTAACATTTTTGTCATGATCCCGTCAGTTCCAGCTGCTTTACCCCCTTTCATTCTATGTAATGCCTCACGCACCTCCCCCACACTCACATCCTGCTCTTCTTCACTCCTAAAAGATGATATTCCTCCCTGGCAGTGCATGAAATTACAGCCTCCCTTTCTTCGTCGACATTTAAAAGTTCCTCAAAATATTCTCGCCATCTACCCAAAACCTCCATCTCCCCATCTACTAACTCCCTTACTTTGTTTTTAACTGATAAATCCATTTGTTCCCTAGGCTTTCTTAACTTGTTTAACTCACTCCAAAATTTTGTCTTATTTTCATTAAAATTCCTTAACAGTACCTCTCCCACTATCATCTGCTCTTCTTTTTCCAATCTCTCACCAGTCTCTTCACCTTTCTTTTACTCTCCATATACTCTACTCTTCTTACAACACTTCTGCTTTGTAAATACCTCTCATAAGCTACCTTTTTCTCTTTTATCACACCCTTTACTTCATCATTCCACCAATCACTCCTCTTTCCTCCTGCACCCACCCTCCTATAACCACAAACTTCTGCCCCACTGCATATATTAAGTAAAAGGGTATGCTGTCACAAAGTTGTATGATGCATGCATTTATACATGGAGCAATAAAATAAATAAATGCCCGAGTTCAAGCTTAAGAGGAGGCACAAGTGTTTGAATCAGATATATACTGAGAATTATGGAGCTGCTCTTTGACACTGGCAAGGCTTATAGCAGATTTTGAAGAGAAACTGCAGATGGAGGAGTGGTGATAATATAAATAGATAAGGCAAAGAAGGTAGCTGAAGTGTGGAGGAGCCAGTGGAAAGTGATTTATCAATAAATAAAAAAAATGGGGAAATGTGACGTGCATATTACAAAGAGTTGGAAGGATTGTCCTAGGAACGTCTGGAGGTAGGCTGTTAAGGTTGTGTGTGAGGAACTCGGACATCCAACAGGCATGTGCAAGTGTTAGACAGGAATGGTGGCAAATGGGTTTTATGACTTGACGTTGTTGGACTGTGAGCAAGGTATCATTTATGAAGGGATTTAGGGAAACGGTTGGCCAGACTCGAGTCCTGGAGAAGGAATGGGGATGTTGCAGCTTGGAGGGACAACTGAGCTGTGACATCAGCACTCCTCTGGCAAGAATGACTGAGCGAGTGGTGGCAACTGTTTCTCCTATTGAGTCACCTTACCTTGGTGGGAGACTATATGGAATGTTAATTATATTTGAATGATAAACAATAGTAAAAAGTACACTGAAGTACTGTAATGCACCTACCATCCGACTTACGACCGAGTTTGGTTCTGAAAAACAGGTCGTAAGTTGAAATGGACGTACTACTGAATATCAACATCACATTTTTGTAATGACTTTTATTGTTTCATTTAGGTATTTCATGTTTTACTTTACTTTTTATGCTGTTAGCACTATTTTATACTGTAAGGTTTAGGATAAACACTGTGTACAACACAAATAGTTGTTTATTTCCCAGAAATTTGGCAAAAAAAAAAAAAAAAAAAAAAAAAAAACGGTCGTAAGTCGAGTGGTCGTAAGTCGAGCAGGTCGTAAGTCGGATGGTAGGTGTATATACCTAATACAATAGTGTACAAACAATTTACAGATCTACTGTAATAAATACTGAAAATAAAGGAGTTTAAAACTAAGCACAAACTTCTGGAAGAGAAGGAATAGCAACTGTTATGATGGATTTAGTAGTAGTACAGTGGACCCCCACATAACGATTACCTCCGAATGCGACCAATTATGTAAGTGCATTTGTACGTGTATGTTTGGGGGTCTGAAATGGACTAATCTACTTCACAATATTTCTTATGGGAACAAATTCGGTCAGTACTGGCACCTGAACATACTTCTGGAGTGAAAAAGTATCGTTAACCGGGGGTCCACTGTAGTTCATACTGCAATATATCTAATGTTTGTAGGGAAAAATTTGTAATTTATACTTTATCTACGAAGTTTTTATAGTGATCAAGATATTTAAAACTGTTAATTGTGAAGATGTCCTTGAAAAACTACAATCTGTACATGTAAAACCATTAACCAATGAGTGATCAGGCAGTTACAGCTCCATACACATGAATACTGTACTTTATAAAATGCTCATTTCAATTCCCAAGTAAATTTTGGAGGGTCCCAGAAACTCGTGTCAATGGAAGAACATGTAGTGAAAGTCTCTAACAAAAGAATATTATACTAGCTAAAAATTATCATTACCTGCTAATAATTATTAGCAAAGATAATAGCGGTACATGGTCTCCGACCGCTATATATGGCACTACTATAACAGACCAGAGTTACTTTTCTCTTACATCTAAATAATGCTTGCCAGCACTCCCACGATGATTCAGTCTGACAGATGTGATGAATGGTTTTGAAACCATTCATCACATGTCAGACACTGCATCATCATCGGATCTTGATACAAAGAATTCTTCAAAACTTGTCCAATCTTAGGACAAAGACCTACTTAGACTAGTGAATGGTTCCACCATGACCCCGCCACCTCCTGCTTCGCCTCACCTGACTACAGTACATAAGCCACTGCTACAGCCCTGTGCTGTACTTTGTACAAAATTGATGGACTGAACACATCAACTCCAGGCTGAGGGACTAATTACCTCAAACTCCTCCTCTCCTTATACCTTCCTGTTTTGTATAAGACTGATGAAGCCACTGTGTGAAAACGTTTCTTCAATAAAGATTCTCATATACTGCATACGTAAGTCTCAATTCAGGACTGAAAATAGCTTGAAATTGAGCTCAAAGCAGCAGAAATGTTTGATTTTTGCCAATATTCCAGAGGACACAAGTTACATCCCTCATCCAATGTGTCCAACTGGTTGGTCTGTGTGTTCATGAGTGCACTGACATTTATACAATTATTTATTACAATAATGCAGTAGTCTGCATAGCATTAACATTCATTTTTTTGTGTAAATAAAAACTTCAAAATGTAAAGCAAGTGTAATATGGGAGATGCCTGGAGACATAACTCATGAACAGAGGATATGTTTTTTTTAGTGCCAGGAATGTCTACATTGTTTATTCTAGAACCTATTTTTAAATTGCTAATTTTTGAATTGTGTGTGAAATTGGCCAAATTACCAATTTCTAATCACTATTTGGTAACTGAAATAGGTCAATGGGCAGTTTCTTGTACTCAATCAATAGAAGGAATACTAGCTAAATACCTACGAGTTTGGTCGATTGGATTATCATGGGGAGAGCTAAACCCATAGGGATCATACAGTGCCTGTAGAGGGATGGAAGGCATTTGGATTCTATTCAGGGAACTGGAGCACAGAACCAATTCCCTAGATCAAGACCCCTCACCAGCGTCAAGGAACCTCCTTTGAAGGGACAGACTGGAACAATGGAACTGGTCGAAAATAGGGCTCAAAGTGGGCAAAATCAGATACGTAAATATCACTCAGACTGCTAACTTTGCTAGAGCATAATTCCTAAGTTTTCCACCAAATTTCATACTTTTGGTTTCATTACCTTTAGGAAGATTCTCTACCATTTCATAAAAAAAATTCTTGAACATTCTTGGACCTTGTGGACACTTCAGATCATGTGGCTTCAGTTTTGCCACAAGAAGCCGCTTATGGCAAAAGCGTTTCCTTAATATATATCTTTATCAGAGCATGCGAGTCTTACCTACAAAATATTTGCTTCACTGCTTTAGAATCTATTAAGAAACATCAATAAAGCTGAAATGAATTTGAATGAATCACTGCTTCTGTTTAATTGAGAAAGCATGCATCAATTACTAAACATTTCATTAAAAACTTACACAGCAATTCTGCTGTGAAATAAAACTTTGCAAATTATTTGAATTGGTAAATAATGGCATTGCAAATTACCATCTGAAATAAATCGAAGCACAAAAAAATTAATGCTATGCAAAATTTCTAGCCTCTGTATCAAAATACCTTATGTTCAATGTTTGTTTGCTGTGCCTTGTCAAGGTGAACCTTCATGAGCCGAGAGCCATCAAGTCTAACTCTGATCCTCTTGCCCACAATCTCAGCAGGAAAAACAAGATCCTCCAGAATTGCATCATGTACGCAAGTCAAGGTACGGCTGTAATATAAATTCCCCTTAATGCATGGCAGTTTGAAAGGTTAGAAATTTTTTAGCAATTACATTTCAGTTCTTCTTAGAGTATAGAGCCAGTCAAGGTGCATCATGTCTTGAAGATATCATCATAACACTTGATATGAGGACTTTCAATCCTGCTAACCTACAGTAAACCTTCCATATAACAGACTTAGGAAATATGAAATGAAATCCACTGGGCTAACTGATTTAAAAACTAGACAGCCTGTTGGTTACAGAATTATCCATTGTCACAATCACGGCAAAACTATCTATGCACTACAAATAGTATTATAGCCACCCACTTCTCCAAATAGTCTGTTATACAGGAGTTTACAGTACCTATTTTAGTTGTATTATCTTGTAATATAGAACACTATCATTACATCAATTCAATTTCAGTATATGACAGTTTTTATTAGATTTCACTTTTAAATAAGCTTTAAAATACTATCTGCATAACATAGTCTTAATAGTATATATATGGGTCATAGTATATGACCTATACAGTATGTGCGTCATTGTACAGCATACAGTATTCAGAATTGTAGTCAATGATATTTGACTCATTTTTACGTGCACACCCATCTATGCTACCCCTTTCATGGAAAGGTGATCTGCAATTGTTACACCCATTCATAGCCAAGGTCAGCATCAGTCAAAAATTTATAAAACACTAATATACCATACAGTAGGGAAAGGAGGAAATGACATACAGAAGAGTCCTGCTTATACAGCAGGTAAGGTTCCAGACTACTGATGTGAAGCAAAAACTGCCGTAAAGTGAAACAGCACCCTCCTCTTTTTTTTTTTTTTTTAACTTTCAAATGCATATAACATGTTGACACACATTTTAAGAGAGCAATAGTTAAGCCTAAAAAAATACATATATAGTACACACATTACTTACCTTAAAATATTTTAGCTTATAGTAAATGGTGAACGTATTTATTGTAAGTCTGAATATACGAAGAACAGGCATAACTGAAAACCGCTGCATTAGCAAAACACCATAAATCAAAGCACTGTAAAGCTGGGCCTGACTATATATACATACTGCATGCACTGGCTACGAAACAGGAAACAGCTGATTTTCTCCCACATGTGCACTTACAAATGTAAAGTGACCCTGATATTTCTAACATGATAAAGCTACAACTGAATATGTATTAACATTTATAAAAAGGTAAAAGTAATATATCACAGATAACATGTCAAATAAATGAACCCAAATCTGAAAATGTTTAATGCAGACAATTTTCTATTGTTCGAGGTTTCTACTTTTGCAGGACTTCATGGACTGCAACAGCCTCACCCCTACAAAAAATCCCAGCCATACAAACATTTACTATACCTATGATGAAAATTTTATTTTGCATACAAGCATTCCCTAAATTTTAATTACTGTATATTAAATGCCCCTTGATGTTAGTACGTATTTACAAGGCCAAAATCTCTAATGTTCTAGAAAACAATATCAAAGATACATACCTCCTGGGTCTCCTTTGCTTGGGTGGGTTCTTCAGCTTACGAGATGGCTTAGGTATGATGCGGCGCTGTGCAATCACTACAACATGTTTGCCACTAAATTTCTTTTCCAGCTCACGCACCAGGCGCTGTTGTACACGTTGAAAGGCACGCAACAATGGCACAGGCACGAAGATTGCGATGCACTGCAAGGAAAAACTATCACTACATCTTACAAAGAATCAACAGTAATTCAACATTTTTTTTTTTTAACAAGTCGGCCGTCTCCCACCGAGGCAGGGTGACCCAAAAAAGAAAATCCCCAAAAAGAAAATACTTTCATCATTCAACACTTTCACCTCACTCACACAATCACTGTTTTTGCAGAGGTGCTCAGAACAACAGTTTAGAAGCATATACGTATAAAGATACACAACATATCCCTCCAAACTGCTAATATCCCGAAACCCCTCTTTTAGAGTGCAGGCATTGTACTTCCCATTTCCAGGACTCAAGTCCGACTATGTAAAAATAACCGGTTTCCCTGAATCCCTTCACTAAATATTACCCTGGTCACACTCCAACATATCATCAGGTCCCAAATACCATTCGTCTCCATTCACTCCCATCGAACATGCTCATGCATGCCTTCTGGAACTCCAAGCCCCTCGCCCACAAAACCTCCCTTACCCCTTCCTTCCAACCTTTTCGAGGGCGACCCCTACCCCACCTTCCTTCCCCTACAGAAATTCAGTATATAGAATATAAAAAGTAACCTGAACTGTCATGTCTGCACATATCTGGCTAGATCATTCTCAAATGAATTAAGGTGAACGAGTTTCCTCATTCAAGTGGGAAATGTAGGACTAAAATTCCAGGCAATCACATCATACAATGAATATGGTGAAAAAATCTTTAGTTCCAGTAGCATCAAAATTACATTAATTTTTGTTCAAATGAACCATACAAGAATGCATGTGTGTGCATATAAAATGCTTTATTATACAGGTAGGTATAATTCTTGTGTACTGAACTTTGTATCGTACAAGTAGACCACTTCAGCACTCAAGATAGTTGAACATACATGTACATATCACACAAAACCCCTCAAATATTTACATAATTTTAGATCAAAATACTGATTATGATTCATATACCTATGATATACCTTCGATGAGTTTTGAGACTATGCTCTTGGAGCCCGGCCATGGACCAGGGTTATCTGGTGCTTGCCTGGTCAACCAGGCTGTTGCTACTGGTGGCCTGCTGCCCCACATATCCATCACAGCCTGGTTCATCCGGCACTTGTTGGAGGGACAATTTTTAATCTTAAAATGCCCACCATCATAACAGTGAAGAATTAAACATACCTTCTTATCTCCAACTTCAATCTGCTTAGCTCCAGTAATTGTGAGTTCTCGAAGCTGTGTTTTTAACTCTGAGTTCATTTCCAGGTCGAGCAAAGTTTGCCCGATGGAGGTTTCGAACTCATCGGGCCTTTCAGCCGTCTGTTTTGTTATCTTGCCGTTGCAAAACTGCGGCATCTGAAAGTAGTAATGGTTATGTACTAACAAAAATCTAGTACCTCCACTGACACTGCCTCTAGTAAAAAAAAAAAAAAAAAAAGTTATACAGAACCCTTCATATCACGAAAGGTGTGCAGTGCCGTCTAGGGAGAATTAGACCAGTGCTTAAAAAGAGTACAGTATTATAAAACATACTTTGCTAACATCAATTCTCCATACATTATAAAATATACAATATATAAATATGAAAAAATTCAGCATTTAATACAGGACAGTATAAACTAAAATTACCACGTATGATATTCATTTGAAATAAATAAATAAATAGCTCAGGTAATAACCTGTAAGTCATACAGCACCTGAAGAATGAGAGGGGGTGGGGGGAATAGGGAGAGAGTAATGAGGTTTGATGAGAGAGGCCAGTCCAATTCCCTGGACTAAGGAACCCTTCAACAGCATCAATGCACCTAAATAAGGTTTAGCTGGATGCTAAACCAAAGTTGTCAGGCGAGGCCACAGACTTTTCTAATCAACGTCACCAAGTTAGCAAGGTGGCAGGTTTGGCGACATTAAAATATAACCACGAGTTTCCAACAAATTAGGTTTTGGTTATGTTATATTAGATCAGTGTTTGCCAACAGTTACACAAAATTTATACATGTGAGAATTTTTTGCCAGAACAAAAATACCATGAACCTCCTAACTAATCAACCTTAGAATGCCTGCCCGAACACTTATTATAAAGCACATTTTTAATGACTAAAAATGAAGAGTGCCAAATGTCTCAGATAGCAAAGACATCTTTTCTGACTAGTAGCCTTTAAGGGTTAATAACCTGAATAACCCATGAAAGCCAAGCAGTCGGGTAAATTTCTGAGGGATCCTCAGGATCTTGCCTCGGATGTGACCCACAATTGACTAGGTAATAGGCAGCAAGCATTAGATTTACCCATTACATTGTCTCCCCCTTAGGATAACTTTGTGGTCCTGCTGCTTGAGAGCTAAATTCTTTACCACTATAAAGCTACAATAAGTAATTATTAAACGATGTTTACAAAATTGTTACCAAACAGCATTTAAACTGCTCTGCATCGTATATTTTACCATGGGTGACGAGCTCTAGACAATTTTGTAGTTATCCACTGTATACAGATATGCTTAAAGTATCTTCTATACAGCTACAAGAATGAAATGGGTTACCTAATCATGGAAAATTTAGTAACAGTATGACTATAATAATGAGTAGACTCACGAAATCGTAATGACACGATTGCAAACAAACCATACCACGGGCGGGGATAGAACCCGCAATCAATCAGAGTCTCAAATCTCAAAACTCCAGACCATCGTGTTAGCCACAATAAGAAATATACCTAGTTGGAAGAAACTTATTGTGGCTAGCTGGTCCAGTGGCTAACGTGACGGTCTGGAGTTTTGAGACTCTGATTGCGGGTTCTATCCCCGCCCGTGGTATGGTTTGTTAATAATGAGTAGAGTTAATGAGTACATAGTTAATGAAGAAACATGAGGGAAAATTAAGAAACAGTAAGTTTTGATTTATTTTTTGTATTATTTAATGGTGGACTGACCACACTTTCAAATACATAGTTGAAATTACAATAAAGTCACTGAATCGTTGAATTATCATTAATTAAATCTTCATAATTTAACATGTGCCTATACTATTACGCCGTGGGGGCGTTGACCCCCGGAACTCTCTCCAGGTAAACTCCAGGTAAACTACTACATCCGTGGGGGCAATGTATGCCTATAATAATGTGCTTAAGAAAGCTATTGTACAAGGTTAAAATGTTGTAAAATCACCCTAATGTAAATGAAGTTGATGAGCAATGGTTAGTTAGCCAATAACCATCACAGACCTACAGTGGTGATACAGTATGATGTTAATTTTACAAATTTATAGGGCGATAATTTTGCACTCGCTGGAAGGCGCTAAATAAGTAGGGGTCATATAACGCCTGGGAAGAAATGCGAGGTAATTAAGCTCGATCCACGAAAGGAGCCCCAATTCCATGGATCAAGAACCTCTCATCGGCATCAGGCATTCTCCCCTGACCCCTTAAATGAAGAGATAGTTAAAATATATATCATATAGACGACCACAGTCGGCATCAACACAAGTCCACATGTACAACACACCACCTTAACTCACCAATAAATCAAAATCAACGACATTAATCAACTATTTTAACACACACTTCCCACCTCTAGTACCACACTGCACCACCTCGACACCTGCACTCCCAAAATGCAGCCTCAAGAGGCTAAAACTGAGGTAAATATGTAAGTAAAGTAGTGTTACCTCTGGCAGTAGTGTGGCAGGGAGGAAGGAAGGCAGCAGCAGCAGCAGCAGCAGCAGCTGAACTTAACAATGCGCACTGCCGCTAAATTCAAATTATTCAACCCACGTGTAAGTTTATTCAGGTATAGGTACACATAAATACAGTTATATATATTGTTATACATAGTAGTATATGTGTAGATTACTAGGATAACCTGACAACGTCGGATAAAGAGATTTATTTTTATTGGGGTTCTTGTAATAGCTTATTATTTCAGCAATAAAAAGAGATATACTAGAGATATGGTAAACTGAACTATTTACATTAATATTAAAAAGAGGATAAGATCACAGTAATAGGTACATGTATGTTAGTTATACAGAAAGTACTTTCTTCCCTTGCTGTAGCTACATTCATTAGTTACCTTCTGGCACTCTTCTTGAACTGGCTCCTGCTGGGTTAGTAACCCAGAATAACCCAATATATTAGCTGTTTCTGACCTATCTTCGCTAGGGTTCTTTGATCCTCTTGCCCAGTATATACCGATATGGGTGTTTAATGTGCATAGTTGTTCTTTCTTGATTTGTGCAGTGTTTCCTCCCGGTGGTCTGGTGGCTAAAACTCCCGCTTCACACACGGAGGGCCCGGGTTCGATTCCCGGCGGGTGGAAATTCCGACACGTTTCCTTACACCTATTGTCCTGTTCACCTAGCAGCAAATAGGTACCTGGGTGTTAGTCGACTGGTGTGGGTCGCATCCTGGGGGACAAGATTAAGGACCCCAATGGAAATAAGTTAGACAGTCCTCGATGACGCACTGACTTTCTTGGGTTATCCTGGGTGGCTAACCCTCCGGGGTTAAAAATCCGAACGAAACCTTATCTTAAGTAAGCATAAGTAAGGCTCAGTGCCTCACGTTGTTAGTGCTACTTAATACTACTAAGAACAAAAAAAAAAAAACAAGAATAATAAAAGTGTCAAGGACCCCAATGGAACTACGTCACTTAGACTTTTTTGGGGGGTTATCTTAGGTACTTTACACTATCATAATTATATTTATGTGTACCTGTGCCTAAATAAACTTACTTATTCCATTTTGCTCGAACACATCTCGGCGAGTACCTTCTCTGACTGGCTTGAGTCCCTTGTCTTGACCTTCACTTGGGCTAGTTATGATCTCGGTCTCCTGCATAGATAGGTAGGTAGGTAAGGTTTGTCAGGAAACAGGACAAGTGTTTCCTGACGCGGGTCTTAGTCAGATAATGACCCGCCGTTGGAACTCCATTGTGAGATTCTGTCTCTTATATGTCTTCCTCAAAGCTTCGGGGAGACCAGACCTCATAGTGGATCAGGACATGATCAAACAGGCTGTTACTGTTGGCCGCATGTAAACCGACGTATGAACCACAGCTCGGCTGGTCAGATATTGATTTTAGGTGTCTGTCCAGCTCCCTCTTGAAGACAGCCAAAGGTTAATTGGTAACCTTCCTTATGTGTGGTGGGGGGCAGTTGAACAGTCTTTGGCCCTTGACACTTACTGTGTCTCCTAGTGTACCCATGGCACCCCTGCTTTTCACTGGGATGATGTTGCACTGCCTGCCAAATCTTTTGTTTTCGTAGGAAGTAATTTCCGTGTAGGCAGTAGTGCAAAAAACAGGATTACTAAGGTTATAGTGGGGCTTTACCAGACCTCACTAGGCATAGTTATACCACTAGAAAGAAATATTAGCTATTTCATACTTTACAAATACTTCATATAGTTAATCTACACAATGCAATATGGAATACAATCTCAAAAAATCGATTTCTTATTACCACTAAAAAACATTCATCATAAATGAATTATAATCTCCTCTATAAAAATTCTTCGTTCATTTAGTCGATGCAAAATGTGGATACAGCTTTAAGATTTCAGATATTTTATCATTAACAATGAAGTGTTTTGCTATATTATGTAGGGTTTGCATGGAAGTGTCTCTGAAAGGTTAGATGTTTGGACACATAATACTTAAGTGTATAGTTCTGTCTCTGCCCACTCACTTTGTATTGTATGACATCTCTAACTGACTCACTCTAACTCATTTAATGACCATAAGAACTATTCTTAAGTTAATCTTTAAGTTTGCCCGAAATGCTCAGCATACAGAGGGGCTTTCGGCATGTACATCCAACTATTATATTCCTCTGTACAACCATGTAATTTGTCAAAATAAAAAATTTAATCTAATCTCCATACAAACCATACTGCCGGAGATATAACCTAGCCTTAGTCTAGCAGTAACAACATACTGTGATCTATTGACTGTGTTACTTTGTCCATAGATATGTTTAACTTGACACATTTCATTATGACAGACAATTGATCTGTCTTCTTTTCCTATCTGTAATGTATTATCCATTCCTCAAGTGCCGGGAGATAGGGTTCAGTAACGCTGTGGTGGCTCTTAATAACACCAACAACAAAACAAGAACATGCTGAGGACTTCTGTGCTAGCTCTGATGAAGTGTGTTTGCTTAATAAAGCATTTTTGACGAATTTCTCGATTTCTCTGGACGCTGATGCTCATCATCAGCCATCTAGTTAATGTTGATAAATTAGACACATGTGCAACTCTTGGTTATCTTTATTGAGGAAACGTTTCCCCATAAAGATAACCAAGAGTTGCACATGTGTCTAATTTATCAACATGTCGGTTCTCTGAACCATTCATCTACATTTAGTTAATGTGGCAGGAGGCGTCACATTACCTTTTCCTAAGCCCATTGAAAGCCTGTTGTTGTTTACTTGAGCACTTAAACTATTTGATGAAGCAATTTCCACAAGCTTGAGAGAAATAAATATGGCAAGCAATTCAATTTGTAAGGTGGAAGCCCAGTTATTAATTATAATACATCTCTGAATTATAGTACCATCCGTCTGATTTACAATGGCATCACCTCCCACTGACTGGGAACTGTTTCTATTTCCTTATTACTTGCAATAAACAGCCTGTGATCTGAATAACATATTTGTGTATGAAGGTAGACACAGATATACACAATTAATTAAGAAAGGGATCATAGTTAAGTTTTTGTGGCCTCCCTCTTACATAGGCCTCCAGGAACATGAAAAACTTGAGAACTCAGCTAAGCAAGAATATGTCGAACATAGTTTTGGTGTCTTAAATAAAAATAAAAAAAAAAATATTGTTAGAAAAGATCTAGCAAATAAGTTTGTAGAAAGTAGAACAATATAACTGCCCATCATGAAATATGTCAAGTTAAATATATTTATGGAGAAAGTAGCAAGGTTAGTATGTTCGAAGATGTTGTTACTGCTAGACTATGGCCAGGATATAAGTATCTCTGGCAGTACTGTTTGTATGGAGATGTCTGAGATAAAATGTAAAGTGCGAAGATAGATACACTGGAGTATTATATCCTAGAGACCATACAATAAGTGTCAGGGGCCCGAGACTGTTCAACTGCCTCCCAGCACACATAAGGGGGATTACCAACAGACCCCTGGCAGTCTTCAAGCTGGCACTGGACAAGCACCTAAAGTCAGTTCCTGATCTGCCGGGCTGTGGCTCGTACGTTGGTTTGCGTGCAGCCAGCAGCTACAGCCTGGTTGATCAGGCTCTGATCCACCAGGAGGCCTGGTCACAGACCGGGCCGCGGGGGCGTTGACCCCCGGAACTCTCTCCAGGTAAACATTCATACAAACCTTGCGGGATATGGTACACCATTTCATTGTTAATGGTAAGATATCCGAAATCTTGAGACTATCCACATTTTGCGTTGACTAGATGAATAAATTTGTTTTTGAAGAGACTGCAACCCAATATTACTAATGTTCTAAAAGTAATAACTACACATTGTATTGTGTTCACGGAATAAGCTGATGGTGTGTATTAAACTAGCCGCTCAGGAGGAGATACAGCTAAAAACAAATCATCAATTTGTATTCCTTTAGTTATGGTTTCAGGTGTCGAGTCTCTGCTCCTGGCCCCTCCTTTCCTCTGGCTGTTACTGGGTTCATTCCTGTCTGGTTGTGTGAGCCGTGTGATGCCTATTCTTAAAGTTATACATATGAATTTTTCCTCTACCACTTCGTGTCTAACTCTGTCGGGGGTTTACGGAAAGGGATCTACTTAGCCTCGATGGGAACCTTTTATTTGAATTTCACTCATCGGAGGAAACTTTAATGTCTTCATATTTACCGCCCAGATTTGCGCATATTTTTCCTCTGACTCACAGGAGTTGGTCTCATAAAAGACGTAAGCTTTGGTGGCCTTTAATACTCCAACACCAGTAACATGGTAAAAGTTCTCAGCATTTCTGCGGCAGCCTTGGTGGTGTGAGGACATCTCGCTATCTTCTGAGCATCGGTGACAAATTTCTCCCTTCTCTCTCTCTCTCTTTCTGAGACGCTTGTCATTGTATTCTGCTGGCTGGACACATTAAAACGTCACTATTCATCAACTCCATTTTTCCGTTCGGTGGATATTTTACGGTTTTGGTGGGAAGCCAGTACTGTACTTAGGCGAGGTTGTATGTGTCCCACTCTGCCAGGCTTATGCAAGGATGGTTCATCTAACCTAACTGGGAAAACTTTTGTTACTACTTTAATTTCCATTTTCTTTCATCGCCCAACTTTGTGTAATATTTCCTGGCAGATTATTATTATTATAATTAAGGGGAAGCGCTAAACCCGGAGGATTATACAGCGCCTGGGGGGATGTGGAAGGCATTCAGGCTTAATTCGGGGAACTGGAGCACAGATCCAATTCCCTAAATCAAGAGCCCTTCACCAACATCAAGGAATCTTCCTTGAGGGGATTTCCTGGCAGAACATGAGGAAACAGCTCGACACGGCGTAAACTGCCAGTCGCCCTTGAAACCCCTAACAAAAACAAATGTGTCAAGTCTCTAGATTTAATTTATTTATTTAGTAATTTGAGCATACATACAGAGGTACAAAAAAATACAGGTAAGAGCAGCATGCCAAAGCCACTTATATGCATACCATTACGGGCTGGCTTAAAATTAACTTAAGATTAACTAAGCAATGATGAAATCAGTGATAAAACATTATTGTAAACAGATAACTATAAAGCACAAATGAGTATTACAAAGACAGGTCATATGGTTGCATGCATTGTTGTACATTCAGTAGAATGGAGTATTCTGTTAGGTAGTGTATTTAAAAAAAATAATAGATTGGGTTTTAGGTTTAACATTTATGTGATATAATTGTGAGAAACATTTAAGATTTACAATTTATAAGGTTCAGTTATTCAGTATTTATTTGGTTTTGAGTAAGTGATCTTTGAGAAGAGACTTGAATTTATAAACAGGTAGTGTTTCTTTTATATTTACAGGTAATGAATTCCAGATTTTAGGGCCTTTTATGTGCATTGAGTTTTTGCATAGCGTGAGATGGACACGAGGAACATCAAAGAGTGATCTGTGCCTTGTGTTATGGTCATGTGTTCTGTTGAGGTTGGCAAGATGTTTGAGGGGAGGGTTAATATCAGAGTTAAGTGTTCTATGTATGTAGTAGGTGCAGTAATAAGTATGGATGTTTTGTATGGTGAGTAGGTTGAGTGTTTTGAATATTGGTGGAGTGTGCTGCCTGTAGTGGGAATTTGTTATCATTCTGACTGCAGCCTTTTGTTGGGTAATTAGTGGTCTGAGATGGTTAATTGTTGTTGAGCCCCATGCACAAATTCCATAGGTGAGATAGGGGTAAATAAGTGAGTGATATAGGGCCAGGAGGGCTGACTGTGGAACATAGTACCGTATCTTCGATAGTATGCCTACGGTCTTGGAAATTTGTTGTATATGTGTATGAAATTTGAGTATTATCAAGGTGGATTCCTAGGAATTTTCCCTCTGTTAGCTTTGTGATAGGTGATCCGTTTATTGTTATGTTAAGAGGGACATCTGTAGCTCTGTTACCAAACTGAATGAAGTAAGTTTTGTCAATGTTTAGTGTAAGTTTGTTAGTCCTCATCCAGGTAGATATTTTTTGTAATTCGGTATTTACAGTATTGGCTAGCGTGACTGGGCTCGGGTGAGAGAAGACGTATGTAGTGTCATCTGCAAATAGTGTGGGTTTGAGTAATTGCGAAGCATTTGGTAGGTCATTTATGTATAGGAGAAAGAGAAGAGGGCCAAGGACACTTCCCTGTGGGACACCAACTGTAATTGGTTGTGCGGAAGAGCTTGCCCCATTTGCGTACACATATTGGCTTCTGTTGCTGAGGTATGACTTGAGGTAGTTGAGGGAGTGCCCTCTAATACCATAGTGTGACAATTTTACGTGGAGCAAGTCATGGTCAACTGTATCAAAAGCTTTACGTAAGTCAATGAAGATCCCCAGTGGGACTTCTTTTTTCTCTATTGCAGTGTATATATGTTCTAGCATGTGTATAATAGCATCATTAGTATTTTTATTAGGCCTGAATCCAAATTGGCAGGGGTTGAGAATGTTATGGGAGATGAGGTAGGAGTAGATTCGTTTATAAATTAATTTTTCGAAGATTTTTGAGAGAGGGTGTAAATTGGATATTGGCCTATAGTTATTCAACTGTTTGGTCTCCTCCTTTATGGATCGGGGTGACCCTTGCTATTTTGAGAACTGTAGGGAAGGTGGAGGATTCAGTGGATTTGTTAAAGAGTGTTGCAATGATTGGTGATAGCACTTGTGACACTTTTTTGTATATAAAGGGTGGTAAGGTATTTAAATCTCCTGCCTTGTTTTTTAGTGCGTTGATAATAAGGGAGACTTCGTATGGGTTAGTCGGAGCTAGGAACAGTGTGTTCGGGTAGTTGCCAGTGAGGTAGTCATTTGGTGGGGTATCTGAGCTTGGGATTTTATTGGCAAGGTTTTTGTCCTATAGTGGAGAAGAAATCATTGAGTCTGTTTGCTGTTTCTGTTGGTGGGAGTTGGGGTTCATCTGATTTTGCTGATTTTATTTCACTATTTCGTGATATCTTTTTTGTTCCCAGAATTTCTGATAGGGTTTTCCAGGTCTTTTTTATATCACCTCATAAGTTGGATAATCTGTTCTCATAATACAATTTTTTTGCCCTTCTTATCAGGCTGGTTAGGATTGACGAGTAAAGTTTTGTTTGGTCTCTGGTTATGTGACCCATTCTGTACTGTTTTTCATATCGGTGTTTTGTATTTATGGATTTGAGAATGCTGGGTGTTAGCCAGGGACTGTTCAGTCTCTTAGCTGTCATCTGTTTAGTTTTTTTAGGGCAGTGCTTGTTATAAAGGTATTGGGTCTTTTTTAGAAAATTATTAATACATTCGTCAATATCTGTATAGATTTCTAGCTCAGTGTGCCAGTCAATGTTTGTTACTGCTGTTGTGAAGTTATTAATGGCTGCCTCATTGTGAAGTCTGAAGGTGACTTTAGTAGTGTCTTGGGGTAATTTACCGAGAGTTGTTATGAGGAAAGTAGGGTAGTGGTCTGTGGTATTATCTGTAATTATGCCTGATTTTAAAGGGGATATGGTGTTGGTCCAGATGTGGTCAAGTAGGGAAACACTAGTCTCCATAACTCTTGTAGGTTTTGTTACTGTTGGTAGCAACATGCAGTTACTCATTGTGTTTGTGAATTCAGTAACGTGTGGGTCCTGGTCTTGCAGGAGATTTATATTGAAGTCACCTGAGAGTAGTAAGTGATCTTTGTTCATGCGTGCATCAGTTATCATACTTCCTAGGTTTTGACTAAATTGGCTAATGTTTGACTGTGGAACTCTGTAGATGTTTATCAATGTGAGAGGTTTTTGTAGGTATTTGGATTTGAATTTAGCTATTATATATTCCCCATGTTCATCCCTTGTGCAAGTATTAGTGATACATTCTAATTGGTCTGAGTAGTATATAGCTGTGCCACCCCCTTGTTGGTCTGGCCTACAGTTGTGTATGGCTGTGTAACCAGGAATGGCATAGACATCTGTAGTATCAGGCTTTAGCCAGGTTTCAGTTAGTGTAATGATGGACATATTGGCATGCAAGGAATTTAGTAATGCTATGAGGTCATCGTAATGCTTGCTTAAAGATCTGATATTGTAGTTAAAGACAGTTATGTTTTTGTTGGCTCTGAGAAGTGCCTTTGATTGTTCTGCTGTGTAGTAATTACAATAACTGTTTGATTCATTTAAGTCATTCAATAAGAGGTTGGTATCAGGATCAATGCTTGTAATCATAAGATTTGTAGTGAATCTATTGTTAGAATTAAGTATAAAACAAAGTAAATATTCTAAAGCTAAAAAATAGCACCTGAATTATTTAACAAATGTAAAAATAATGAGCTAAGGTAGTTTTTTAAAGCTAAAATAAAGGAGACAATATAAAAGGGACTAAAATAATTTGTAGTGAACAAATAAAGTGATGATCAAATAATGGAGCTTGGGAATATGATAGTAGGTAGTACTTTAAAGGTAATTCTTTAAAGTTAGAATTATAATATAAAATTATAATATAAAAGGGACTAATATAAGTTGTGGTGAACAATAAAGTGGTAATCAAATAAATGAGCTTTGGAATATAATGGCAAAATAGTGAACTTATTACACTTTAGCACCTGAGAATAGCACCTTGATTATTTTAACAATTGTGAATATATGAACTAAGGTAGTTATATAAAGCTAAAATAAAGGAAAAAAATATATAAGGGACTAAAATTAAGTGATGGTAAACAAAGTTAAATGGACAGATAGTCACTATGAAATAATATTGGTTTAGGAGTAAGATCTGATTTGTAATATTAACCCTTTGAGGGTCGACAGGCCCTCTCCGAAACTCGTTCTCATTGTCGGCCAAATTTAAAAAAAAAAAAAAATTATTTTCTCTTATGAAAAGATAGAGAATCTTTTCCCGATCATAAAGACACCAAAAGTTTGAAATTTGATAGAAAACTTACGGAATTATGCTCTCGCAAAGTTAGCGGTCTCGGCGATGTTTACGCATCGGCGATTTTGCCCACTTTGAGCCCCATTTTCGGCCAATTTCACTGTACTAGTCGACAAAAAACATGAATATTTCACTAGAACTCCATTTTTTCTATCGAATGGGTGCAAGAAACCACTCATTTATGAAATTCAACTATCCAGTACAGTGGTCAGAATTTAGCAATTTTGCCAATTTCACACAAATTTCAAAAGATGCCAATTTCCGAATAGGGTCCAGAATAAACAAGAAAGACATTCCTGGCACTAAAATGACATTTCCTCTAGTCATTAGTCATGTCTCAAGGCCTCTTATATTCTTTTGCTTTCCACTTTGAATTTTTATTTTCACAAAAAATATAAGATTTACTGTTATGCAGACTACTGCATTAGTGTAAAAAATGGTATAAATATTATTGGTGTACTTGTGAAAGAATATTAGACTCACCAGTTGACGTGTATTGCACGCTTGGCACGATTTGTTTACTTTTGAAGTTTGGTAAAAATCGAACATTTCTGCTACTTTGAGCTCAATTTCAAGGCACCTTTCTTTGTAAAACCAGTCAAAATCATCTCAATTTCTGTAATATGTCTTCCATTCTATAAAATGAGACCAAGAAAACTAGAATACAACAATAAATACCATACGAAAATACACTGCAAAGTCGCTGATTTATTAAAAAAAAATGGTCAAAGTTTTTTTTTTCTCATTATGCACTGTGTGCTGCAGGATTTTTTTTAGACTGTGCACACTGACCACATAGACCCATTCTTTCATATGAAGGCCTACCAGCTTTCTCCCACTAGATTTGAGGCCGCTAGAATTTATGAGTACTAGTACGTCAAAAACCCCTACGCGTAAGACGTACTAGTACGACGAAAACCCTCAAAGGGTTAAATAAGTTGAGCAGTTAATTGCACAATAAAAAGTAAAAAAATGAGGTAGTTGGTACTAGCTAGCAAAAGATAGTTTTGGTACTTGCAAAAAAGTAATTGGAATATACACTAATTGCACACACAATAAAAAGTGACTAAAAAACAAGTAGTGGTAAACAAAAATAAATTGACAGGTAAGAACAATGAATAATATTAATTTGGAGTAAGATTTGACTTGTAACTTAAAATTATGAGCAATTAATAGCAGTAAGAAAGAAGTATAAAGTATTGGAGGTAGTTAGCATTAGCTAGTGATGAAAAAAATAATAAAAATAATAATGCACAATATAATAGTAACGTACACTATATGCACCACACGTATATATGTATTAAGGGCACTTATCTAATCTGTTACAGAAATGTCAGCTTTTCCAAGGAAGGTAGAGAAATCATGTTCGTTTGAGATAGTATATTGTTGTCCTGTTGATGTTTTCCTTACTAGTTACATATGAATACATATGAATAATTCTTTTAGGACTATTGGAGTGGGAAAGTATGTTATCAGTTATATGTTATCAGTTTTAGGTTGAAAATATCTTCCTTTGTTCGAGGTTTAAGGACCCCAATGGAAATAAGTCACTCTGTCTGACTTTTTTTGGGTTATCCCAGGTTCTCTACACATATGCTGCTATGTATGATAATTCTATGTAACTGTATTTGTGTATACCTGAATAAACTTACTTAAGTATTGTGTCGCCTTTGGTGTATCACGTCATGTAGGTTCTCATGCATAAATAAGTCCATTAGTAAGTTTATTTAGGTACAAATACACAAATACAGTTACATAAATTATCATATTTAGTAATGCATGTGTAGGTTACCTAAGATAACCCAAAAAGTCATACAAAGTGACTTAACATAACATGTTACCTTAAATAATTTTTTGTAAGTTAGTTTATTTAGGCACAGCTACACAAGTACAATTATGATGTATATTGTAAATTACCTAAAATAACCCGAAAAAGTTAATGACCATTTATTTATAGTTCCAGCCTCATGGGTTACCCAGTTTATTTCTCCATTTGAAATATTTAATCACAATAACTTGCATATTAAGGTATCGCAGTCACATTCCATCAATAAATCCTACATTACATTATGTAATCCTTTATTTAGCTTTTCACTTTTTCTCTCCAAAGTCTTAAACTGGCTGCCATCAAACCTAGTCCTTTATTGCTTTATACAGTATAATTTGTAGTTTACATATAATAAAATATTGCCAAGCAAAAAGAAGGCCGCTAGCATGTATGAGAATTTTGGGCATAATTTTCTCTACCTTGGATTTCTGCTAAAATTTCAGCATTTTTATTTTCAGAAGTGTGTCTATTTCTTTTACCAGTATTGTCAATCTCCTTCTGTTCTTACCCCCACTGGCAGAAAAGTAATGTGAAGGACCTGGGAGTGATAATGTCAGAGGATCTCGTCTTCAAAGACCACAACAATGTATCTACCTCATCCGCTAGGAAAATGATAGGATGGATAATGAGAACCTTCAAAACTAGGGACGTCAAGCCCATGATGATTCTCTTCAAATCGCTTGTGCTCTCTAGGCTGGAATACTGCTGTACACTAACGGCCTCCTTCAAGGGTGGCGACATTGCAGACCTGGAGAGTGTACAAAGAACTTTCACGGCACACACAAGTGCGATACGGCACCTAAACTACTGGGAACGGTTGAAGGTCCTTGATCTGTATTCCCTTGAATGCAGGCAAGAGAGATACATGATAACATACACTTGGAAGGTCCTGGAGGGATTGGTACCAAACCTGCACACGAAAATCACTCCATATGAAAGCAAAAGACTCGGCAGGAGATGCAACATTCCCTCGATGAAAAGCAGAGGTGCCATGAGTACACTGAGAGACAACACAATAAGTGTCTGGGGCCCAAGACTGTTCAATTGCCTCCCAACATACATTAGGGGGATTACCAGTAGACCCCTGGCTGTCTTGAAGAAAGCACTGGACAGGCACCTAAAGTCAGTACCTGACCAACCAGGCTGTGGTTCGTACGTCAGCTTGCGTGCGGCAAGCAGTAACAGCCTAGTTGATCAGACCCTGATCCACCATGAGGCCTGGTCTCAGACCGGGCCGTGGGGGCATTGACCCCTGAAACCCTCTCCAGGTAACTGGCTAAGTGGGTTTGTGGGATGCTAGCACAAACAACCTGGTTGACCAAGTCATCAACAGGAAGCCTGACCCCAGGCTGAGCTGCTGAGGTAGAGGATCCTCAAAACTAGTCACAAGTCAGGTATAATAAATCAGCCTTAAATATAATAGTATAACATTGTTTATTATTATTATTATAATCAAAAAGAAGCACTAAGCCACAAGGGCTATACAGCTTAACATTGTTTAGTTGCAGTCAGTAAAAATTGTTTAAATATAAAAAGTTTACCTTGTAGTTTGCAGACAAACAGCATATACAATATGCATTAAATGGTGGGTACTGTATCATGTTAATTTTGGATGTTTTTTTTTTTTTTTTAAATTTGATGTGCTAGTGTAGCATCCAAAATACTGTGATCTTGAAAATTAGCCATATTTTGGTAAATCTGTACTGTATTGTTATTTTAAATATTCAAGGCATTATATATTCTATGTATTATATAAAAAATTCTTAATTTCAAGGTTAAGGGAAGTGGTGATCAGTCACTGGTGCCAGTGATGGCACGAGTGCCGGAGGAGATGGAGGAAGTGTTGGCATCAGATAAAACTCAAGATACTCTGCAGTTGGACTCTTTGGTTGGACATATAGAAGACATCATACTTAGTGAGGCACCATTATTGTAATGTCTGTTGTTTTTATTTATTAATCGATAGACATAGCCTTAATTAATAGTCTTAGCACTGTATAATTTTCAGTCAAAATGCATGAGCAAATATACACAAATAACCTGCATGTAGGAGAAAGAAACTTCTGACGACATATCGGTCCAATTTGGACCATTAGCTAGTTACATAGTGTGACTAGTTAATGGTCCAAGTCAGACTGAAATGTCGTCATAAGTTTCTTTCTCCAAAGAGTGGGTTATTTGTGTAACGTTCCAGACGTGGTATTGTGCCTTTTTGGTCTTTATGAGCAAATAGTCAAACTTCAGATGTCTTTCGCTTACTATACTTAATTAAACTTCGACTTTATTCATTTTTGCAATGGGGTCATTTCCATTACAGGAAGAAAATAGCAAAAGTGCAATTAAATTGTAAGTAAATGACACACAAGTAATATGGAGACCTTTATGCACATCACTTGAACACCAAGCTTGCTTATCTGTGTGAAGTGCCTACCAGGCCATGGGCCACCATGTGTTTGTATTTTATACTATCTTTTTCCCTGCAGTTAAATGACTAAATTTATATACACATTAGATCTGAAACTGTTAGTAATCTCCCTATGATGTATAGAAATATGCCTAGTTGGATGAATCTTATTTTAGCCAGCTGGCCCAGTGGCTTATGCACTGGCTTGGAGTTCTGCGACTTACTTGTCATGGATTTGAACCCTACCCGTTCCGTCATTTGGTTTCTATGTTGGTTATTTAGAGCAAGGCATGATGGAGGCTCAATCTTCTGTCTACTATTCATGAGGCAGGCATGCTACATAATTGTACTAATCTAGGTCTAAAGACAAATTGCATGACTGCTGTCAGCAGAGGCTTGGTCATGTCTTCCTGGAGTCTACCTGGAGGGTATTCTTGGGATCAACACCCCTGCAGCCCGGTCCATGATCAGGCCTCCCGGTGGATCAGGGCCTGATCAACGAGGCTGATATTGCTGGCTGCATGTAGTCCAACGTATGAACCACAGCCCAGCTGATCCGGTACTGACTTGAGGTATCTGTCCAGCTCCCTCTTGAAGACAACCAGGGGTCTATTGGTAATTTCCCTTATAGCTGGTGGGAGGCTGTTGAACAGTCTTGGGCCCTGGACACTTACTGTGTTTTCTCTTAGTATACTAATGGCACTTGTTCTTTTCATAGGGGGTATGTTGCATCGCCTGCCAAGTCTTTTGCTTTCGTAGGGAGTGGTTTCTGTGTGCGGATTAGAGGCCAGTCCCTCTAAGATTTTCCAGGTGTAGATTATGATGTATCTCTCGCCTGCACTCCACTGAGCACAAGTCAAGTGCTTCCAAGCAATCCCAGTAGTTACGGTGTTTGATGGAACTTGTATGTGCAGTATAGGTTCTCTGTACATTTTCTAGATCTGCAATTTCACCTGCCTTGAATGGAGATGTTAATGTACAGCAGTATAGCAAGTTACTTGGGTCAATAACCTCAGTGCGGTACTTTCATCACCACATCTTAGATTTTTTTTTAAACCATAATTACAGTGGAACCTCAAAAATCGAACTTAATCCGTTCCAGGAGCTAGTTCTAATTTCGAAAAGTCTGAAATTCGAATCAATATTTCCCATAACAAATAATGGAAATACAATTAATCTGTTCCAGAAACCCAAAAATATTCACACAAAAAATAAATTTTATAGAGATTAATTACAGTTTTACATACATATAAAATAACATACAGATAAAATAATACATACATATAATATAAAATATAAAATAACATTTTTACTTACCTTTATTGAAGATTGGTGATGGCATCTGGAAGATAGGGAGGAGAGAGGGAGTTGGGGTTAGTGTTTGGAAGGAGAATCCCCCTCCATGAGGACTTCAGGTACAGCCCTCTCTGGGGTTACTTCCCTTCTCTGTCTTTTAATGCCACTAGGACCAGCTTGAGAGTCACTGGACCCCTGTCTCACAAAATAACTGTCCACAGTCCTCTGTTTCTGGCACCTCTTTAACATTTCCCTAAAATGGGACATGGTTCTGTCACTGAACTTGTTGCAAAGATGGCTTGTTTCAGCTTGCTCAGGGTGGTACTTCTGCACAAATATTTGGACATCATTCCACTTGGCACAAATCTCCTTAATCTTTGAAGAAGGCACCTCATCCACTCCCTCTTCCTCCTCCTCTGAAGCAAGTTCCTCAGCTGTGGTCTGATACTGCTCCAGATGAAGCTCTTGCAGCTCTTCAGTGGTTAGCTCTTCCCTGTGGTCCTCCACCAACTCTTCCACATCCTCACCACTCACCTCCAACCCCAGGCAGAGGATGAGCTGGGTCAGGGTCAGGGTCAGCCTCAAACCCTTCAAAATCCCTCTTTTGGACACAATCTGGCCACAATTGTCTCCAAGCAGAGTTCAAAGTCCTGGAAGTCCCTCCCTCCCAAGCCTTACCTATAAGGCTTATGAAGTTGTAGATGTTGAAGTGATTCCTCCAGAACTCTCTTAGGGTCAACTTAGTGTCTGTGGTCACTTCAAAGCACTTTTCAAACACTGCTTTTGTGTAGAGTTTTTTTGAAGTTAGAAATGACCTGCTGGTCCATGGGCTGGAGGAGAGGAGTGGTGTTAGGAGGCAAGAACTTTACTTTTATAAAACTGAAGTCCTTAGACAAGAGGTCTAATAAGTTTGGAGGATGAGCAGGAACATTGTCCATTAACAGGAGGCACTTGAGTGGCAATTTCACACTGGGGCCAAACACTTCACTGACCCACTCTTTGAAAATTTGTCTTGTGACCCATGCCTTATGATTAGCTTTCCACAAGACACACAACTTGTTCTTAAAGACATTGTTTTTCTTAAACACACTGGGATTTTCTGAATGATACACAAATAAAGGCTTCACTTTAAAATCACCACTAGCATTTGCACAGAACAAAAGAGTAAGCCTGTCTTTCATAGGCTTGTGTCCTGGCAGTGCCTTTTCCTCCTGTGTGATGAAGGTCCTTTTTGGCATTTTCTTCCAAAACAAGCCTGTTTCATCACAATTAAACACTTGTTCAGGTTTGAATTCTTCACTGTCTATGTACCCCTTAAACTCCTGTACAAACTTCTCAGCCGCCCGTTTGTCTGAACTGGCTGCCTCACCATGTCTTACAACATTGTGTATGCCACTACGCTTCTTAAATCTCTCAAACCAGCCTCTGCTGGCCTTAAATTCACTATCAGCACTGGTTCCAGGGGTTTTCTGTACCAGATCGGCATGCAACTTCCTTGCCTTTTCGCAAATAATCGTCTCTGAAACACTATTACCTGCAATCTCTTTATCCTTGATCCACACCAGCAACAACTTCTCAACCTCTTCAACTATTTGTGGTCTTTTTTTGGTTAGCATATTAACACCTTTCGCAACATCAGCTTCCTTGATTTGTTCTTTCTTTGCCAGGATAGAACCGATGGTCGACTTGTTTTTCCCACACATCCTGGCAAGCTCAACAAGTCTCACACCACTCTCATACTTCTGCATTATTTCCTTCTTCACATCTATGGTGTTTCTCACTTTCTTTACCACAGGGGTACCACTAGCAAGTTTCTTTGGGCCCATGGTAGCTTATTTCACAGTCCCACAAGCACTAAACACAACGAAATAATCGTAAAATGCATGAATGAGAGCACAGGTTAGTGTTCACTCAAGCATAAGCAAAGCTAGACTGCTCACGGTGCCTACGTGGACAGAGCGGGCCAGCGGACAGGTCCCGTACCTGGCGGTCTGAAATTTGAAACGCGTTCGATTTTTGGTACACAGTTTGTCCGGAAAAATGGTCTTATTTTCGAAACGTTCGATATTTGGTACGTTCGATTTTCAAGGTTCCACTGTACAATGTATTGAGATCATCACAATTCATTAGCATGTTTTGTCATTTGACTGCTAATTACAGTTTATTCCAAAAATATATGCACTTTGATATAATTCTCAAATGACTGAAATGCATTGGAATGTTGAAAAATGGTTTCAAAATTAATCAATATTTTTAAGAAAGGAAGTGCCAAGTGTGACAAACAGGCTGCAGTTTGTCCTTATTTTAAATCTCAAATATAGTACTGATTAATTACCTTAGTACATTTGTTTATCAATACTACACTGTATGTATTACATCACTGTTTTCAGTTGCCTATTTTGTTTGCAGTGGAAAATTCATATATTTATACATACAGTGGACCCCCGCATAGCGAACGCCTTGCATAGCGAACATTCCGCATAGCGAACGCTTTGATCGCTAAAATTTTGCCCCGCATAGTAGACAAAAACCCGCTCAGCGAACTTCGTCCGAGACGCGTCCAATGTGCGGCCTCAGCCAGCCTCACATGTGCCGCCTGTCCCATTGTTTACCAGCTAGCCTCCGCGGTAACATTCAAGCATACACTCGGAATATTTCGTATTATTACAGTGTTTTCGGTTCTGTTTGTTGAAAATAAGTGACCATGGGCCCCAAGAAAGCTTCTAGTGCCAACCCTGTGGTAAAAAGGGTGAGAATTAGTATGGAAATTAAGAAAGATTTTGAAGGGTTTGGGGCTAACCCTGAGAAGCCTATGCCAGTTGTGGAATCCATTGTGCCTACTTCAAAAATTAAGGAAATGTGTGCACAGTGGGTTGAACTGCAAACCTTTATGGATGAAAATCACCCTGACACAGCTGTTGCAAGGCGTGCTGGTGACTATTTCAATGACAATGTTATGGCCCATTTTAGACAAATCGTAAAGGAACGGGAGGTACAGAGCTCTATGGACAGAAAGAAGTCCAGTGACTCTGAAGCTGGTCCTAGTGGCATTAAAAGAAGAAGGGAAGTAACCCCGGAAAAGGACTTGCCTCCTCAAGTGTTAATGGAAGGGGATTCCCCTTCTAAACACTAACACTCTCTCTCCCCTCCTCCCATCCCATCAATCATCACCAGATCTTCAATAAAAGTAAGTGTCATGTAATTGTGCATGCCTTTTTCAGTTTGTGTGTACTAAAATTAACATTTTTTTGTGGTAAAAAAATTTTTTTTTCATACTTTTGGGTGTCTTGCACGGATTAATTTTATTTCCATTATTTCTTATGGGGAAAATTAATTCGCATAGCGAACATTTCGCATAACGACCAGCCCTCTTGCACGGATTAAGTTCGCTATGCGGGGGTCCACTGTACAGGTGAATATGGCTATTTGGTTGGGTTAGGTTCACAGAACTTTCGTGCTCTTGCTCTGTCTTGTGAAAAATATTCACATTTGAGTGTGATTGATAGATAAATTAAGCCCAATGGCCTGGTGGCTAAAGCTCCCGCTTCACACACGGAGGGCCCGGGTTCGATTCCCGGCGGGTGGAAACATTTCGACACGTTTCCTTGCACCTGTTGTCCTGTTCACCTAGCAGCAAATAGGTACCTGGGTGTTAGTCGACTGGTGTGGGTCGCATCCTGGGGGACAAGATTAAGGACCACAATGGAAATAAGTTAGACAGTCCTCGATGACGCACTGACTTTCTTGGGTTATCCTGGGTGGCTAACCCTCCGGGGTTAAAAATCCGAACGAAATCTTCACATTTTCACATATGTTTGTTATTGTCTTGATAAAATGTTAACATTAACTTTTCAGCAATAGCTTGATCTCAGAAAATTTTAAATGCTTATTCTTCATTGTAATCTTTGCAGGTAATGAGTTTTCCACCCTGAGAGAAAACTTCCTAAAGAAACACTGTCACCTATTTGATGATAATGATGAGAACAAACTGGAATACATGGATATTTTCAAACAATATGTATGTATCATTTAGACTTTAATTTTTTTTTGGGGGGCTTATGAACACAGTACAGGAGGACACTGCTTATACATCAGGTTAGCTTCTGGGCTACTGATGTAAAGTGAAAATCACTGTAAAGTGAAACATAGCCTTTTTTTTTTCCTTTCAAATGTGTATAAAAGTCTGATAACATGTTACACTATCATGTATTATGTGAGCAATAGAACTAGGCCTAAAAAATGTATGTGCAGTACACACATTACTTACCTTAAAATATTTCTGTTCTTAGCTTATAGTGATTGGTGAATATATTTATTGTAGGAAGTCTGAATAAATGAAAAATGGGTATAATTGAAACTGCTGCATTAGCGAAACGCCATAAAGCAAAGTGCTGTTACGTGGGGCCCTCCTGTACAAATAGTTCTGATGTATGCAAAGTAAACTAGAACTGCTTGTGTTAATACAATACAGTGGTACCTCAAGTTTCGAACAGCTCCCGACTTGAACAATTATGTAAGTGTATTTTTGTAAGTGCTTTTTTAAGTGTATTTTTGGGGGTCTGAAGTGGACTACTGTAATCTAATTTACATTATTCCTTATGGGAACAAATTTGTTCGGTATTGGCACTCGAACAGCCTTCTATAACAAATTAAGTTCGTAACTCGAGGTACCACTGTATTTAGATAAGACATTTTAAGTCTTTAGGTAGTAGGTTGGTAGACAGCAACCGCCCAGGGAGGTACTACCGTCCTGCCAAGTGAGTGTACAACGAAAGCCTGTAATTGTTTTACATGATGATAGGATTGCTGGTGTCCTTTTTTCTGTCTCATGAACATGCAAGATTTCAGGTACGTCTTGCTAATTCTACTTACACTTAGGTCACACTACACATACATGTACAAGCACATATATACACACCCCTTTAGGTTTTCTTCTATTTTCTTTCTAGTTCTTATTCTTGTTTATTTCCTCTTATCTCCGTGGGGAAGTGGAACAGAATTCTTCCTCCATAAGCCATGCGTATTGTAAGAGGAGACTAAAATGCCGGGAACAAGGGGCTAGTAACCTCTTCTCCTGTATATGTTACTAAATGTAAAAGGAGAAACTTTCGTTTTTTCTTTTGGGCCTCCCGGCCTCGGTGGGATATGGCCGGTGTGTTGAAAGAAAGAAAGATTTTAAGTCTTGTCCAAAATTATTGATGTAGAATGGCATTCACAGAATCATTACTGCATTCCATAGCACTGCCTTCAAAATGCTAATGGGCTTCACAAATATCATTAGAATTCTGTATTGCAGTATAATACATGTACTTGTAACCTTCATTATGCACTACTGTGCAGTTAAATTGCATTATGTGCTGGGGGTTGGCTTTTGGTGATGTTAATTCTGAAGCCACAGATTAGAAATTTTTTTGTGCAAATTACTTAAATATTTTTGGCCAAATTTCTTTAAATGCTGCTCTAATATGCTTAATATTGACATTTGATTTAGGGGTCATGTACTGAGCAACAGTTTGGGGGTTGTGTGCCAAGAAAAAGTAAGTGGGTACTAAGAAAAAATGTGAATAATCAAAGCTCTCTGCCAAATGTTGAATATTTGAATCATGTTGATTACAAAGCATGTGCATTCCAGAGCTTGACTGCATATGCAGTGTTCTTCACAAATATCATAACTATTCCATTATAGTATGTGTAACCTGATGTATAGTACCAGCACATAGTTCACTAGTTATGGTATTATAGTTAAAGTGGACATGGTACAGAATACAATTACATACAACTACCATAGTAGGTGAAGGGATTTGGGAACTATGTACAGTACCAGGTATACGAGCGTGTGTATACTGATCTAAATTTGAGTTTATATCAGTTCTGGATAGTAATTAATAATTAACCCTTTGAGGGTTTTGGTCGTACTAGTACGTTTTACGCGTAGGGGTTTTTGACGTACTAGTACTCATAAATTCTAGCGGCCTCAAATCTAGTGGGAGAAAGCTGGTAGGCCTTCATATGAAAGAATGGGTCTATGTGGTCAGTGTGCACAGTCTAAAAAAAATCCTGCAGCACACAGTGCATAATGAGAAAAAAAAAACTTTGACCATTTTTTTTTAATAAATCAGCGACTTTGCAGTGTATTTTCGTATGGTATTTATTGTTGTATTCTAGTTTTCTTGGTCTCATTTTATAGAATGGAAGACATATTACAGAAAATGAGATGATTTTGACTGGTTTTACAATGAAAGGTGCCTTGAAATTGAGCTCAAAGTAGCAGAAATGTTCGATTTTTACCAAACTTCAAAAGTAAACAAATCGTGCCAAGCGTGCAATACACGTCAACTGGTGAGTCTAATATTCTTTTACAAGTGCACCAATAATATTTATACCATTTTTTACACTAATGCAGTAGTCTGCATAACAGTAAATCTTATATTTTTTGTGAGAATAAAAATTCAAAGTGGAAAGCAAAAGAATATAAGAGGGGCCTTGAGACGTGACTAATGACTAGAGGAAATATCATTTTAGTGCCAGGAATGTCTTTCTTGTTTATTCTGGACCCTATTCGGAAATTGGCATCTTTTGAAATTTGTGTGAAATTGGCAAAATTGCTAAATTCTGACCACTGTACTGGATAGTTGAATTTCATAAATGGGTGGTTTCTTGCACCCATTCGATAGAAAAAATGGAGTTCTAGCGAAATATTCATGTTTTTTGTCGGCTAGTACAGTGAAATTGGCCGAAAATGGGGCTCAAAGTGGGCAAAATCGCCGATGCGTAAACATCGCCGAGACCGCTAACTTTGCGAGAGCATAATTCCGTAAGTTTTCTATCAAATTTCAAACTTTTGGTGTCTTTATGATCGGGAAAAGATTCTCTATCTTTTCATAAGAGAAAATAATTTTTTTTTTTTTTAAATTTGGCCGACCCTGAGAACGAGTTTCGGAGAGGGCCTGTCGACCCTCAAAGGGTTAAGGGCCCTTTGCTATGATGCGAGTGAAGATTGCAACAAGATTCTTTGTTGCATTTCATATATATTAAAGGAGATGCATGACCTTGTTATGCATTCCTAGCTGTCAGTATTATTTAGTCATTCTTTTTCTTGCAGACTAATTTGATTGAGGGCCACATAGAGAAAGAGTTATCTAGCCGTGCTAGTGGCTTTCAGATGTCGTTATTCTTGCAAGAATTAACATCATCCTGTGCCCTTGATGGAGAAGTGTTTGATCTTCTCATGACTTTCACAGATTTCTTATCATTCAAGACTGCCATGCTAGAAATTAAGCAGGTTGGAATGCTTAAATTCTTTTCACCACAGATCGTCATACTGTAGTAATGTAATGAGTATTTGGTTTAATCATTCACTGGATAGCATGTTTTTAATATGTTAAATTAATACAGTGCATAACATAGCATAATGAATTGCATACTGTATTGTAAGAAAAATTGTTATTTTTCATTTCTTTTAACTTTCATGAAATTATTAGTAGAATCTATTTTTTTTATGCAAGTAAAGTATTCCTCTGACTTCCTCTTCTAGTATGTTATTTGTTTACTTACAAGTCTTTTACTTTTGGAAATTTTCTTAGTTTTGTCATCCATCATCTCCAGACTTGCAAACCATTGTAAGATATTCCTCTTAATTGACCCTTATTTTCCTTACCTGATATAAAATGAGAAAGAATATCAGAAATATCTTTTATATATGTACTGTACTTATACAGGTTAGTGCTTTTAGTGAATATCATTGTTGTTCGTACAGGCATGGGAAAAGATATCCCAAAATTTAATTGAATGCTACATTGCATAACTTTTTTTTCTTTTTTTCAGAGTAGAGAAGATGGAGCCGATACTTTAGAAGACTTACTTCAAATAACTAGTCTTAAATCTTAATTTAAATTACATATTAACTAGGATTGTAATTTCTGTATGCAAATTTTGGTTTTGTAATGGTAAACATATTACAATACATTAAAGTTTTTACTGTTAAGGCATGGTTTTGATATATCATACTGTAACTTTTCTGAAATAGCTGTAAAATGTGGTGTGAAATATTTATATTTTGTAGTGTAGCTGTGGTTTATATTTTGTAGTGTAGCCTTGGTTTATATTTTGTAGTGTAACCTTGGTTTATATTTTGTAGTGTAACCTTGGTTTATATTTTGTAGTGTAGCCTTGGTTTATATTTTGTAGTGTAGCCTTGGTTTATATTTTGTAGTGTAGCCTTGGTTTATATTTTGTAGTGTAGCCTTGGTTTTTTATTTTGTAGTGTAGCCTTGGTTTATATTTTGTAGTGTAGCTGTGGTTTATATTTTGTAGTGTAGCCTTGGTTTATATTTTGTAGTGTAACCTTGGTTTATATTTTGTAGTGTAACCTTGGTTTATATTTTGTAGTGTAGCCTTGGTTTATATTTTGTAGTGTAGCCTTGGTTTATATTTTGTAGTGTAGCTGTGGTTTATATTTTGTAGTGTAGCCTTGGTTTATATTTTGTAGTGTAGCCTTGGTTTATATTTTGTAGTGTAGCCTTGGTTTATATTTTGTAGTGTAGCCTTGGTTTATATTTTGTAGTGTAGCCTTGGTTTATATTTTGTAGTGTAGCCTTGGTTTATATTTTGTAGTGTAGCCTTGGTTTATATTTTGTAGTGTAGCCTTGGTTTATATTTTGTAGTGTAACCTTGGTTTATATTTTGTAGTGTAACCTTGGTTTATATTTTGTAGTGTAACCTTGGTTTATATTTTGTAGTGTAGCCTTGGTTTATATTTTGTAGTGTAGCCTTGGTTTATATTTTGTAGTGTAGCCTTGGTTTATATTTTGTAGTGTAACCTTGGTTTATATTTTGTAGTGTAGCTTTAATTTAGAGATCCTACTAGTCATATACTGTATTACTAAGGAGTTCTACAATATTCATATACTGTACATGATGCTGACAGATTTTAGGAATACCCTTTTCAATACCCAAAAAGCAAATGCTGTTAGTGTAATTTATGTATACATTGTATTTTTTTTACCTATTAAAGAAGGTCCCCAAGCTAATGTTTTCTCATCAAAGTTTAATCTAGCACTTGTATGTGGAAAAAAAAGTTGAAGTTCAAGCCAATTACTAATAGAAGTGGTGGTGTTTGAATCATGGCAGTGAGATCTGACACTCATACTGCCAGGTGTTTACTCTTTAATACTTTAAAGAAAGGGTCAGGTAAGGTAAGATAGGCTCTGAGTTTATATTTCATTTGATTTCAATGTTTAAGAGAAAAATAATCCCAAGATAGCAGTTTCTAAAATGAGCAATTGCCCACATGTACAACAGAAGATGGATGGATGAAGAAAGTCTTAAAATTATTGCCGAAGACAGTTTGGAATTTCCAGCTCTCAAGATTATGCAAGGAAAATAAATTTTTTTGTGCTACTCACCTATATTCACTTGCTTTTACATGGTTACTGGGGTTGTCTTCATATTGGTTCTGCCCCTCAACTTGCCACTTGCCAGATTTATACTTGCCTAGAAATGTGAACCCTATTGTACCTATTGTGGGAGACTGCTGATGTGTTAAAAAATGTATGTACGTATATATTTTCAACACATTGGCCGTCTCCCACCAAGGCAGTGTGGCCCAAAAAAGGAACACTTTCACCATCATTCACACATAATCACTGTCTTTGCAGAGGTGCTCAGATATGACAGTTTAGATGTCACTCCAAACAGCCAATATCCCAAACCGCTCTCTTAAAGTGCAGGCATCGTATTTCCCACCTCCAGGACTCGAGTCCGGTTAACCGGTTTCCTTGAATCCCTTTACAAAATATTACCCTGCTCACACTCGAACAGCTCGTCAGGTCCCAAAAACCATTCATCTCCATTCACTCCTATCTAACATGTTCACACACATGCCTGCTGTATATTCAAGCCCCAGAAAAGAAAGAAACACTTTTACCATCATTCACACATAATCATCACTGTCTTTGCAGAGGCTCTCAGATACAACAGTTCAGATGTCACTCAAAACAGCCAATATCACAAACCCCTCCTTTATATACAGTAGGACCCCAGTATCTGCGGGTCTGGTTTCTGCGGTTTCATTTATCCGCGGTTTACTGTGGCCTGAATATAAGCCTTAATTTTGCTTAATGGCACCGTAGTACAAAAGTAGTGATCGTGGCAGTTCTTCAAAGCCTAAGAGAAGCCATGAAGTGCTTCATCAGTGAAAAAGTGATAATTCTCGACTTGTGCGTAATTTATCAATTAAGGTAAACTTCATAAAAGGTATGTATGCACACAAAAATGAAAAATGACTTATATGTAGGGTTTGGTACTATCCGCAGTAGGTCCTTGTAATGTTTTCCCCACAGATACGGGGGTCGTATTGTGTTTGTGTGTGAGCAGGGTATTATTTAGTGAAGGGATTCAGGGAAACTGGCTATTTTTATATGGCCGGACTTGAGTACTGGAAATGGGAAGTACAATGCCTGCACTTTCAAGGAGGGGTTTGGGATATTTTGCAGTTTGGAAGGATATGTTATACACGTGTATCTTTATATATGCTTCTAAACTGTTGTATCTGGGTGCCTCTGCAAAAACAGTGATTACGTATGAGGTGAAAGTGTTGAATGATGAAAGTATTTTCTTTTTGGGGATTTTCTTTCTGGGTCACCCTGCCTCGGTGGGATACAGCCGGTTTGTTGAAAGAAGAGTTTTTTTTTTTCTCTCTCTCTCTCTCTCTCTCTCTCTACCACCGAAACAGGGTGACCCAAAAAGAAAGAAAATCCCCAAAAAGAAAATACTTTCATCATCATTCAACACTTTCACCTCACTCACACATAATCACTGTTTTTGCAGAGGTGCTCAGAATACAATAGTTTAGAAGTATATATGTATAAAGATACACAACATATTCCTCCAAACTGCTAATATCCCGAACCCCTCCTTTATTGTGCAGGCATTATACTTCCCATTTCTAAGACTCAAGTCCGGCTATATTTATATTTATATAATGCAGAGAATTCGTAGTTTGGAAGTTAGGAGGAGGTGCGGGATTACCAAAACTGTTGTCCAGAGGGCTGAGGAAGGGTTGTTGAGGTGGTTCGGACATGTAGAGAGAATGGAGCGAAACAGAATGACTTCAAGAGTGTATCAGTCTGTAGTGGAAGGAAGGCGGGGTAGGGGTCGGCCTAGGAAGGGTTGGAGGGAGGGGGTAAAGGAGGTTTTGTGTGCGAGGGGCTTGGACTTCCAGCAGGCATGCGTGAGCGTGTTTGATAGGAGTGAATGGAGACAAATGGTTTTTAATACTTGACGTGCTGTTGGAGTGTGAGCAAAGTAACATTTATGAAGGGATTCAGGGAAACCGGCAGGCCGGACTTGAGTCCTGGAGATGGGAAGTACAGTGCCTGCACTCTGAAGGAGGGGTGTTAATGTTGCAGTTTAAAAACTGTAGTGTAAAGCACCCTTCTGGCAAGACAGTGATGGAGTGAATGATGGTGAAAGTTTTTCTTCTTCGGGCCACCCTGCCTTGGTGGGAATCGGCCGGTGTGATAATAAAAAAAAAAAAATAAGTCCGGCTATATAAAAATAACCGGTTTCCCTGAATCCCTTCACTAAATGTTACTCTGCTCACACTCCAACAGCTCATCAGGTCCCAAATGCCATTCGTCTCCATTCACTTACGTACATTCAGACTATGAACAGACTACCGTGTTAGTTTTATTTGCAATATTTCCAGAGATCCAAATTTTGAGTTGCGTACCTTTTGCTTAGTACGACGTTTTGCAGCAACCTTCATTGGGCAGCACCAAAGTCAACAGAGTTGACATATGAAGATTTGATGGAGCTGGAAGAGATGCAGCACAAGGAAGAGCAAGAGGAACAAGATGAAACTGTTCCTTCTAAAAAGTTCGAGACAAAAATGATGGCTGAGGCATTTTCTCTTATAGAGAGAGGTCTCTGTATGTTTGAGCTTCAGGACCCCAATATCAAGAGATTCTCAAAGGTTTCAACTGGTGTTAACAATTTTATTTCATGCTACCGTCTTATATACTATGAGAAGAGAAAAACGGTGCAAACTTCCTTAGACAGATTCTTCAGATCAGTGCCTTCTACCTTAAAAGCCTCTTCAGATGTTGAAGTAACCCAGGCTTAAGAAACCCTGACTGATGAAGCATTTGATGAAGTATATGATGTTGATGACCCTCTTCCCCAGTAGCCCCACACAACCTCCTATCTTCCTCTCATCCATCACCTCAAGTTTTTTATACCAATTATTTGGGAAGAGGTGTGGGATTAAAAAATGAAGAGCAGAACTGTATGACCCTGGGGAGTTTAGCACTTAGTTCTGATGATAATAATAATAATAATAATAATAATAATAATAATAATGAAATATGCCAAATCTAATACACTAATACAAAATGGAAGTTGTCACATTATTATTATTATAATAAAAAAGAAGCGCTAAGCCACAAGGGCTATACAGCGGAAGTTGTCAGTTGCTTTTTGATGCCACTGTGCTCTTCAGAGATTCTGAAGAAAAGTTGCTAAGGTTAGTGGATAAATTTGAGAGGGCATGTAAAAGAGGGAAATTAGAAGTGAAAATAGGAAAGAGCAAAGTGATGAGGGTAACATCTGATCCTTTAGCATACCACATGAGAAGTCTGCCAAAATTCCGAGACTCCTCATTCCGCTCGACCATCAGTGCACTGATGGTGTGTCTGAATTGTAGTGGGCTTGTCATGAGGCCTGCTAAAGGATTGGGGGTTCGATTCCCAGCCAGTAGCAGTATTGTATATATACATATATATATATATATATATATATGCACGACAAGCCATGTGGAATGGAAATCTTCAGCTTGAGTACTTTAACACATTTTCAGCGCATCAGGAGCTATGCAATGTTGCAAGAGTAGCAACCGGAGGAATGAGGGGAAGTTTTCTCAGAGGAAAGTAGCATACTGAACATAGTCATTATATTTTTAAAATAAAAAAAAAAAAAAAAAAAAAAAAGTCATGAAGTGGGCTGAGGGGGCATTAATCTCCGGAACACCCTCCAGGTAGACTCCAGATATTGGTATCGGCCAAAATTTTGGTATTGTCCTATCCCTCCTTGTGGCTTAGCGCTTCTCTTTGATTATAATAATAATAATAATGCCCTATCCCTAATATATATCTGGTGTATGTACTCATACATACACATGTACATTATGTACACATACAAACCTCAGTGTATTTACACATACACCTCTGTGTATACTGAGACATACATGCCTCGATGTATAAACACCTTGATAGTTTACCTGGAGAGAGTTCCGGGGGTCAACGCCCCCGCGGCCCGGTCTGTGACCAGGCCTCCTGGTGGATCAGAGCCTGATCAACCAGGCTGTTGCTGCTTGCTGCACGCAAACCAAAGTACGAGCCACAGCCCGGCTGGTCAGGAACTGACTTTAGGTGCTTGTCCAGTGCCAGCTTGAAGACTGCCAGGGGTCTGTTGGTAATCCCCCTTATGTATGCTGGGAGGCAGTTGAACAGTCTCGGGCCCCTGACACTTATTGTATGGTCTAGTGACACCCCTGCTTTTCATTGGGGGGATGTTGCATCGTCTGCCAAGTCTTTTGCTTTTGTAGTGAGTGATTTTCGTGTGCAAGTTCGGTACTAGTCCCTCTATTATTTTCCAGGTGTATATAATCATGTATCTCTCCCGCCTGCGTTCCAGGGAATACAGGTTTAGGAACCTCAAGCGCTCCCAGTAATTGAGGTGTTTTATCTCCGTTATACGCGCCGTGACGGTTCTCTGTACATTTTCTAGGTCAGCAATTTCACCTGCCTTGAAAGGTGCTGTTAGTGTGCAGCAATATTCCAGCCTAGATAGAACAAGTGACCTGAAGAGTGTCATCATGGGCTTGGCCTCCCTAGTTTTGAAGGTTCTCATTATCCATCCTGTCACTTTTCTAGCAGATGCGATTGATACAATGTTATGGTCCTTGAAGGTGAGATCCTCCGACATGATCACTCCCAGGTCTTTGACGTTGGTGTTTCGCTCTATTTTGTGGCCAGAATTTGTTTTGTACTCTGATGAAGATTTAATTTCCTTGTGTTTACCATATCTGAGTAATTGAAATTTCTCATCGTTGAACTTCATATTGTTTTCTGCAGCCCACTGAAAGATTTGGTTGATGTCCGCCTGGAGCCTTGCAGTGTCTGCAATGGAAGACACTGTCATGCAGATTCGGGTGTCATCTGCAAAGGAAGACACGGTGCTGTGGCTGACATCCTTGTCTATGTCGGATATGAGGATGAGGAACAAGATGGGAGCGAGTACTGTGCCTTGTGGAACAGAGCTTTTCACCGTAGCTGCCTCGGACTTTACTCTGTTGACGACTACTCTCTGTGTTCTGTTAGTGAGGAAATTGTAGATCCATCGACCGACTTTTCCTGTTATTCCTTTAGCACGCATTTTGTGCGCTATTACGCCATGGTCACACTTGTCGAAGGCTTTTGCAAAGTCTGTATATATTACATCTGCATTCTTTGTCTTCTAGTGCATCTAGGACCTTGTCGTAGTGATCCAATAGCTGAGACAGACAGGAGCGACCTGTTCTAAACCCATGTTGCCCTGGGTTGTGTAACTGATAGGTTTCTAGATGGGTGGTGATCTTGCTTCTTAGGACCCTTTCAAAGATTTTTATGATATGGGATGTTAGTGCTATCGGTCTGTAGTTCTTTGCTGATGCTTTACTGCCCCCTTTGTGGAGTGGGGCTATGTCTGTTGTTTTTAGTAACTGTGGGATGACCCCCGTGTCCATGCTCCCTCTCCATAGGATGGAAAAGGCTCGTGATAGGAGCTTCTTGCAGTTCTTGATGAACACGGAGTTACATGAGTCTGGCCCTGGGGCAGAGTGCATGGGCATGTCATTTATCGCCTGTTCGAAGTCATTTGGTGTCAGGATAACATCGGATAGGCTTGTGTTAACCAAATTCTGTGGCTCTCTCATAAAAAATTCAGTTTGATCTTCGACTCTGTCTGGTTAGCAGTTTGCTAAAAACTGAGTCATATTGGGACTTGAGTAGCTCACTCATTTCCTTGCTGTCATCTGTGAAGGACCCATCTTGTTTAAGTAGGGGCCCAATACTGGACGTTGTTCTCGACTTTGATTTGGCATAGAAGAAATACTTTGGGTTTCTTTCGATTCTGTTTATGGCTTTTAGTTCTTCCCGCGATTCCTGACTCCTATAAGATTCCTTTAGCTTAAGTTCGATGCTTGCTATTTCTCTGACCAGTGTCTCCCTACGCATTTCAGATATATTGACCTCTTTTAGCCGCTCTGTTATTCTTTTCCGTTGCCTGTAAAGGGAGCGCCTGTCTCTTTCTATTTTACATCTACTACTCCTTTTTCTTAGAGGAATAAGCCTTGTGCATACATCGAGTGCCACCAAGTTAATCTGTTCTAGGCATAAGTTGGGGTCTGTGTTGCTTAGTATATCTTCCCAGCTGTGTATACACACTTCGGTGTGTGTGTGTATATACACGAGTATATACACTGAGATGGGTATATACCCAGGTATATACCCGTGGACAGGAGTTAAGGCACTTTAAAACTGTTTATGACCAGAGTAAACAGTATAGCCTAGTGCCTCTTCACCCTGTCATAAACACATTGTTCACACACATACTACACTCAACAACCTCTCTGTATTGTACGTTGATTCTGCTAGAGGGCTCTTGATGCAAGGAAGTTTACCTACACTACCCTTCCTTCAACTCTCAAGGGAGGTTCCTTGATGCTAGTGAGGGGCTCTTGATATAGGGAATTGGATCTGTGCTCCAGTTCCCTGAATACCTTCCATCCCCCCACATGCGCTGTATAATCCTACAGGTTTAGCGCTTCCCAATTAATATATTAATTCTGTTTGAGGCTACTAATGAATGTTACTAATGAACATATCAAACCTAGTTGACTGGAGGTGAAACTCGCAGCCATTGTTTGGACTTTTTTTTTTTTTGGATTATCCTAGGTAATTTACAGCATATATGGTAATTGTACTTATGTGTACCTGTACCTAAATAAATTTATTTACTTGGAGAAAGATTTAGGGTAGTTTCTAACAGATTTTAGAAAGGCATGGTTAGGTAAATGATCCGAGTCGGACCGAAACATCGGCACAAGTTTGTATCATACATGCGGGTTAGTAAGTTTATTCAGGTATACTGGCTTAGCGCTTCTTTTTTTATTATAATAATAATAATATTCAGGTATACAAATACAGTTACATAGATTATCATACATAGCATATGTGTAGAGAACCTGGGATAACCCAAAAAAGTCAGACAGAGTGACTTATTTCCATTTGGGTAGTGCGGGGTTTAACATAGTCTTAAATGCTTTCGAAGATTATTTCTTTGTCTTTTAGCGGATATTCTGCGGTGGCAGACTTAAGTGCCATCATCCAAGATCCAGTTGCTGAACTGACTACATAGCCTTCCTGTGTAATGACAAGGAGAGGGGGCAAGGGGTGTCACAAGGCTGCGACCTTCAAATACACAAAATTCAAATTCAAAGTTTATTCTCTATAAGGATTACAATGCTGAGTTAATTTTCTTTTCGCCAAACAGAAGTTTTGAGATGCCACTATAACACGATTGGACGAATAAATAAGAGGGGAAGGAATTAATGAACTTCTTTTTTTACTAAAGTTAAAAGCGACGGAAAAGTTATATTTAAAAATTTGTTTGATGGGTTAGGCTAGGAGTGGCTGCATGGGCCAGTCTTGTGGACTCAAACCCAAGTTGAATTGGTGTGTCACCGGTGTGACTGCATCTTGACTAACAGTTCTCACACTACTATTAGTTACCACCAGTAAGGGGGCGGGCAGGAGAGTTTGGAGATGGGTAATTGTTTGGTAAAAGGCCACAATTGCAGCTAATTTGACATTTGTCAAGCCGGTAACGTTAGGCTTGACAAAGTTCCTGGAGAGCGAAACGTTGCCACAATAAAATGTCACATTAGCTGCACTTGTGTCCTTTTACATAACATAATGTCGATAATTCTACCAGCATTAATACGAGATGGGTAGTTGTTAAGATTAAAGTGGGTAGTAGGAAAGTTTGCGGGTCTAGGACTTGAGATGCCAGCAGTGTGTGGGAGTGACCATGAGTGGGTATCCGATAAGTTTTTAGCAAAACTGGATACATCAGCAGTGTTCTGCTAGTGTTTTCTATATGATAGTTACAGAATGGGAACAAACGCTGGCTGTGTTGCCCTGTCATATTCCATCACGCAAGATGGATTACACAGTATTAATCTTGCAACCTGAGCTGAGAGACTTCATTAGAACAATGAGGACATTGTCAAGTATTCCATTAAAGGTTCATCATCCATGACAGCGCCAAAAGCTACTTTTTAGAAACGATGGAGTTACTATCACTGGGAATTTCCATTTCTTAGTATGGCCTATCCTCTACACAGAAGAAATGTTATTTTTATGAAGGTTTCTCCATCACAGTTTGGGGCAATATTACATAGAGAAGAAAGTGTGAAGGGTGGAGAGAGAAATTTGGACTACATTATTTAAGAACACGTACATACATCAGTATATAAACAATACGGATTTAATGTTGCAGTAGCCTCTAAACATTTTAAACCTTCATTATGTGCCCAAATGCGTAGTTGCACTAGCTGGGCCCCCTCAAGGGAGGTTCCTTGATGCTGGCGAGGGGCTCTTGATCTAGGGAATTAAATCTATGCTCCAGTTCCCTGAATTGAGCCTGAATACCTTCCATCCCCCCTTACATGCGCTGTATAATCCTACGGGTTTAGCGCTCCCCCATGATTATAGTAATATAATTATAATGCACTAGCTGGGTGACAACTGGTCTGAAAACACACACACGAGGACCAGGCAGAACTACAGAGGGATCTGGACAGGCTGCAGACCTGGTCCAGCAATTGGCTCCTGGAGTTCAACCCCACCAAGTGCAAAGTCATGAAGATTGGGGAAGGGCAAAGAAGACCGCAGACGGAGTACATTCTAGGGGGCCAGAGACTACAAACCTCACTCAAGGAAAAAGATCTTGGGGTGAGTATAACACCAGGCACATCTCCTGAAGCGCACATCAACCAAATAACTGCTGCAGCATATGGGCGCCTAGCAAACCTCAGAACAGCATTCCGACATCTTAATAAGGAATCGTTCAGGACCCTGTACACCGTGTACGTTAGGCCCATATTGGAGTATGCGGCACCAGTTTGGAACCCACACCTAGCCAAGCACGTAAAGAAACTAGAGAAAGTGCAAAGGTTTGCAACAAGACTAGTCCCAGAGCTAAGTGGTATGTCCTACGAGGAGAGGTTAAGGGAAATCAACCTGACGACACAGGAGGACAGGAAAGATATGGCGGATATGATAACGACATATAAAATACTGAGAGGAATTGACAAGGTGGACAAAGACAGAATGTTCCAGAGATGGGACACAGCAACAGGGGGACACAGAAGCAAGATGAATCACAGGAATGTTAAGAAGTATTTTTTCAGTCACAGAGTAGTCAGGAAGTGGAATAGTTTGGAAAGCGATGTAGTGGAGGCAGGATCCATTCATAGCTTTAAGCAGAGGTATGATAAAGCTCACGGTTCAGGGAGAGTGACTCATTAGCGGCCAGTGGAGGCGGGGCTATGAGCTGACTCGACCCCTGCAACCACAACTAGGTGAGTACACACACACACTGTTTCACAAGTACACTTGTACTCAGTAGCATCCACTAAATAGAGACTGAGCTAAGATACGTTGGGCAGGGTTTTAAGCTCCCTTAAATATACAGTTAATTTATCAGAGAGGCTAGGTCGCTAGACTAGTTTGCTAACGAAGAAAAATCTAATACATACAATAAATGGTTATAAATGACCATAATTTTTAAAGGGGTGGGCCGTTAATTAAGCCAGCGGAAGGCCTCGGTCAGATGACCAAAAGCTCCAATGGTGGGTCATCATCTAAGACCCGCGTCAGGAAACACTTGTCCTGTTTCCTGACGAACCTTACCTAACCTAACCTAAGAAAAATCTTCACACCTTGTTACTCACAGAGACAGTGATAGTGTGAATAATGGTGAAAGTGTTTCTTTTCTGGGTCAACCTGCCTCTGTGAGAGGCAGGGTAACCCGAAATAAAACACACACACACACACACACACACACACACACACACACACACACAGGTATGATAAAGCTCACGGTTCAGGGAGAGTGACCTAATAGCGACCAGTGAAGAGGCGGGGCCAGGAGCTATGACTCGACCCCTGCAACCACAACTAGGTGAGTAGGTGAGTATGCACACACACACACACTCAGAAGTGTCCCTGTTCGCAGATGATGTGAAGTTAATGAGGAGAATTAAATCAGATGAGGATCAGGTAGGACCTCAGAGAGACCTGGACAGACTGGACACCTGGTCCAGCAACTGGCTTCTCGAATTTAACCCCGCCAAATGCAAAGTCATGAAGATCGGGGAAGGGCAAAGAAGACCGCAGACGGAGTATAGGCTAGGCGGCCAAAGACTGCAAACCTCGCTCAAGGAGAAAGATCTTGGGGTGACCATAACACCGAGCACGTCACCGGAGGCACACAGGGTTGAGGGTGTGGTCTAGGGTCTTGGTGAGGGTTGAGGGTGTGGTCTAGGGTCCTGGTGAGGGTTGAGGGTGTGGTCTAGGGTCCTGGTGAGGGTTGAGGGTGTGGTCTAGGGTCCTGGTGAGGGTTGAGGGTGTGGTCTAGGGTCCTGGTGAGGGTTGAGGGTGTGGTCTAGGGTCCTGGTGAGGGTTGAGGGCCACCCACGCCAACACTGCGTGTTGCATCACAGGTCAGTAGAGCGCAAATGCCCTACTCATTTATTTGTACTTAGCTCCTGGCTCTGCCCATTAATTTGCCCTTGCAGCTCTTACTCCCTCAGCCTCGTGGGTCCTGTCATACTGGGAGCACTTGAAGTTCCTGAACCTGTACTCCCTGGAACGCAGGCGGGAGAGATACATGATTATATACACTCGGAAAATCCTAGAGGGATTAGTACCGAACTTGCACACGAAAATCACTCACAACGAAAGCAAAAGACTTGGCAGACGATGCAACATCCCCCCAATGAAAAGCAGGGGTGTCACTAGCACGTTAAGAGACAATACAATAAGTGTCGGGGGCCCGAGACTGTTCAACTGCCTCTCAGCATACATAAGGGGGATTACCAACAGACCCCTGGCAGTCTTCAAGCTGGCACTGGGCAAGCACCTAAAGTCGGTTCTTGACCAGCCGGGCTGTGGCTCGTACGTTGGATTGCGTGCAGCCAGCAGTAACAGCCTGGTTGATCAGGCTCTGATCCACCAGGAGGCCTGGTCACAGACCGGGCCGCGGGGGCGTTGACCCCCGGAGCTCTCTCCAGGTAAACTCCAGGTAAATTGCTTCTTCGTCCAGGTTGTTCCACTGCCTGATCACCCTCAGGCTGAAGAAATGCTCCCGAAAATCCCTGTGACTCATCTGTGTTATTAACTTCCAACGGTTCCTTCGTGTACCCTATTTACGTGCAGCCAACAGTAACAGCCAGGTTGCTCAGACCCTGATCCACCGGGAGGCCTGGTCATGGACCAGGGTGTTCCGGGGGCGTTGATCCCCGGTATACCCTTCAGTCAGATACACCGCCCCTCGAACAGTGTATCCCTGCATGTGATCATGTCTCTCCCCCCCTCAAGTCCTCCTGTCGTACAGTACAGCAGACTGGGTAAAACACAACCCGCGGGTCATGTCCTGTCCGCTAAGGAATGCTATCCTGCCCGCGGCCCTTCCTCTTAAGCACAGAGATCATGGCACTGTTGTAAAAACAGTCAAATGGGTGGTTAAATTAAGTTAAATTAGGTCAGGAAACAAATGGGTAGCAGTTGACGGCGCTTATATTCTCTCATTCCGTGAATCTGAATGCCTTCATTTTTGTCCATGCACTGTATGACTCTTCTATGAGTTTAGCGCTTCCCCTCCCCCTCAAATATAACAGCAGCTTCACGTCAACAAAGTGTGTCTCGCGAAGCTTACCTAAGCAGGTTAACCTGTAATGTGGAGCACCTCTCATAATCATGGCCACCTATACTTTACTGTCACCAGCTTCAGTTCTACTCCACCTCTGTGTATGATCTTCAGTTTGGCTTTCTTAGTTGGACATATATTTTCTACAGACCTTGTATGCTTCTTCACTCAGCATGTCTATGCATTAACGTGGGTTTTGAGAGTTTTGTGAAGTTTTCTATGCAGTGTTAGATAGTTTTTTGTTTATATTATCCTAGTCAATTCTCCGATTGTTATAGCTATCATATCGTTATTTCTCCTCATGTTCTTTTATCTTCTTACGTCACTAAGTTCATTTCCTCTAGCCTCTCCTCATAGCTAATGCCCCTTAGCTCTGGGGCTAGTCTCCTTCCATACCTCTGCACTTTCTCTGGTTTCTTAATATGTTTTATTAGGTGTGGGTTCAAGTAAGTACTGGTTGTGAGGGAAAAGTTTAACAGATAGGAGTATCGAGCAAGTACATGGTAACAATAGTTTGATTGCCGGCTACTTGTTAAGGTAGGGGAAGTCTAGCTCCCGCTACTCCCCCTTTTTCCCCCACCCCAAAAGTGATAGTTTGATTGCTGGCTACTTGTTAAGGTAGGGGAAGTCTAGCTCCCACTACTCCCCCTTTTTCCCCCACACCAAAAGTGATAGTTTGATTGCTGGCTACTTGTTAAGGTAGGGGAAGTCTAGCTCCCGCTATCCCCCCTTCTTCCCCCCCCCCGAAAGGTGACGTGTGGGGCTCCAGTCAAACAGTAATCACTCGACTCACAACTCCCAGAACTACTGTAAGTACACGCCTGCTCATATTCTAGTGGACTTATTGGTTGAAAGCTTCACTTTTGACCAATAATAAACTTAGTCGTTTCAGTCTTGCTTTATGTTAAATGTCTTAATAATCACCACGTCTTTTAGGTATTGTACTTATCATGGAGAGTGATTTCTTAAGCAGTGGGTAACCTGTCTCTCTTTACAGCTTGGAATGACAGATTGGGTCACCTGCCAACCAACGAGAAGAATTGATGGAGACGGACTAAAGTCCTGAGACGTCCCATGTTGGATCTATCTACCTGTTATGTATAGACGCAGGACATAACCCCTCATCATAGCAGTGGTAACGAACCTGCTTTCCTGTCATCTGGACTAATTATTCACGGCTATAGACTGTGAAGAACGAGCCGGTGGGTTGTCACCAACACCTGCGCCCCCCCCCCCCCCCCACATCATCAGCAACGACTACGATTTCAACAACACGCAGTGTCACCAACACCAGACACCCCAGTATCACTATATATATTAGCGTTGAGTTCAAATGTTATTTTTTTAATTTCATTTTTCATTTTTCTTTCAAATAGGATATACCTTTCATATTTCACTGTTTTATGTTTGCTTTAATAAATAATAAAGTGTTTATCTTTGTGAATTATTTCTTTTTCTATTCATTAATTTTCCTGAGGAGGAGCCAGCCTTGGTAATACTGTCTGAAGTTGTTACAAGGCTGAGTAAGTCTTCACACTGGTGCAGCAGACTCGCTGATGGGTCGTGAATGATTCTTCAAGATTCCTGAAAGCCAGTCTTGGATTCGAAGATAAGCATTCGTTGCAGAGGTTATTCAGTTTATGTCCCCTCAAGGAAGGTTCCTTGATGTTGGTGAGGGGCTCTTGATTTAGGGAATTGGATCTGTGCTCCAGTTCCCCGAATTAAGCCTGAATGCCTTCCACATCCCCCCCCACAGGCGCTGTATAATCCTCCAGGTTTAGCGCTTCCCCCTTGATTATAATAATAATAATAATAATATTCAGTTTATGTGCTTCTGGCGATATAATTATAACTAACTCACCTCTAAGTATTTCTTCTTGAGTGAGGTCTGCAGCCTCACTCGCCGAGTATATACTTACTTCCCGGTTTCATAACTTGCAGTTGTTGGAATTGAACTCAGTAGTCAGTCTGCAGTTAGGTACGTCCATCTGTAGTATTTCTTTGGTTTTCAGTTATTATTCACCCCATTAATTTTACATCAGCAAACAGGGTTACATCTGACTTTAATCTCTTCTGAAAAGTCATTCACATATACCAAAAACAGCAGTGACCCTCATACAGATCACTGCGAAACATCACTTACCTTTGATATACTTTTGAAGAATTTCGAGAGTATATCTACTCTCTGAGCCAGGCCATGGGCCAGGCTCGTCTAGTGCTCGCCTGGTCAACCAGGCTGTTGCTGCTGGAGGCCCGCTGCCCCACATATCCATCACAGCCTGGTTGATCTGGCACCTGGTGAAGATACTTGTCTAGTTTCCTCTTGAAGGCTTCAACACTTGTTCCAGCAGTGTTTCTGATATCTTCTGGTAAGATGTTGAAAAGTCTGGGACCCCGGATGTTGATACAGTGTTCCCTTATTGTCCCCACCGCACCCCTGCTTCTCACTGGGTTTATTTTACACTTCCTCCCGTATCTCTCACTCCAGTATGTTGTTATAGCAGTGTGCAGATTTGGGACCAAGCCCTCGAGTACCTTCCAGGTATATATTATCATGTACCTCTCTCTCCTCCGCTCCAATGAGTACATGTTCAAGACTTGCAGGCGTTCCCGGTAGTTTAGGTGCTTTGCAGGCTCAATGTGAGCCGTAAACGATCTCTGTATTTGTTCCAGCTCCGATATTTCTCCTGCCCTGAACGGGGCCGTCATCACTGAGCAATATTCTAAGTGAGAGAGCACTAGCGATTTGAAGAGTGATAAGATAAGATAAGATTTCGTTCGGATTTTTAACCCCGGAGGGTTAGCCACCCAGGATAACCCAAGAAAGTCAGTGCGTCATCGAGGACTGTCTAACTTATTTCCATTGGGGTCCTTAATCTTGTCCCCCAGGATGCGACCCACACCAGTCGACTAACACCCAGGTACCTATTTGCTGCTAGGTGAACAGGACAACAGGTGTAAGGAAACGTGTTGAAATGTTTCCACCCGCCGGGAATCGAACCCAGGCCCTCCGTGTGTGAAGCGGGAGCTTTAGCCACCAGGAGTGTCACCATCGGTATTGTTTCCCTTGTTTTGAAAGTTCTCAATACCCACCCGTCATCTTCCTGGCTGTCGTGATCTTTGTCTTGTTATGGTCTTTAAAATAAAGGTCCGCTGACATAATTATTCTTAGGTCTTTTACGTGTTCCTTACGTTCTATTTGGTGACCCTCGCGAGTTTTGTATATAGTGCTCCTTTTGAGTTCTTCATTCTTTCCATACCTAAGCAGCTGGAACTTATCACCATTGAACGTCATGTTGTTTTCCACTGCCCACTGGAAAACCCTGTTTATGTCTTCCTGTACTTTTTCAGTGTCCTCTACTGTACTGACTTTCATGCTTATTTTAGTGTCATCTGCAAATGATGATACAAAAGTGTGCCGGGTGTTTTTGTCTATGTCTGCTATGAGGATGAGGAACAGCAGAGGAGCCAGGACAGTGCCTTGGGGCACTGAGCTTTTGACCTCGCTGATGCTGGATCTTGCCCTGTTCACTACTACTTTTTGTGTTCTGTGTGTTAGGAAACCGAAAATTCATCTGCCTACCTTCCCCGTAATGCCTATGGCCTTCATTTTGTGCGCTATCACTCCATGATCGCCTTTGTCAAACGCCTTTGCAAAATCTGTGTAAATCATATCTGCGTTTTGGTGGTCTTCCAGTGCCTCCGTAATTCTGTCATAATGGTTCAGCAGCTGTGACAGACATGATCGTCCTGCTGTAAAACCATGCTGGTTCGGGTTATGTTTCCTTATACCTGTTGCCTCTGTTAACCTGCCAGTGGGTCGTGTCTTGGGTAAGAAAATAAAAAAAACTAATGTAAATAAGCCAGACAGTGTGACTTTCTTGGGTTATACTGGGTTACTAACCCCACGGGCTAATAATCCGAATAAAATCTTCACAAGCCAGGAAGCAGGACACAAGCCAGGAAGCAGGACACACAAGCCAAGAAGCAGGACACACAAGCCAGGAAGCAGGACACACAAGCCAGGAAGCAGGACACACAAGCCAGGAAGCAGGACACACAAGCCAGGAAGCAGGACACACAAGCCAGGAAGCAGGACACACAAGCCAGGAAACAGGACACACAAGCCAGGAAGCAGGACACACACGCCAGGAAGCAGGACACAAGCCAGGAAGCAGGACACAAGCCAGGAAGCAGGACACACAAGCAAGGAAGCAGGACACACAAGCCAGGGAGCAGGACACACAAGCCAGGGAGCAGGACACACAAGCCAGGAAGGACACACAAGCCAGGAAGCAGGACACACAAGCCAGGAAGCAGGACACACAAGCCAGGAAGCAGGACACACAAGCCAGGAAGCAGGACACACAAGCCAGGAAACAGGACACACAAGCCAGGAAGCAGGACATACACGCCAGGAAGCAGGACACACAAGCCAGGGAGCAGGACACACAAGCCAGGAAGCAGGACACACAAGCCAGGAAGCAGGACACACAAGCCAGGAAGCAGGACACACAAGCCAGGAAGCAGGACACACAAGCTAGGAAGCAGGACACACAAGCCAGGAAGCAGGACACACAAGCCAGGAAGCAGGACACACAAGCCAGGGAGCAAGACACAGGCAGTCTTATGCTTGGACTAATAGTTCACGAGTCATTAAGACTGCAAGTCAACTGTACACTACCAGACAATACCTAAACTATAGATTAATGCTAACTTTGTATATATATATATATATATATACTGACAGACCCACCTCTCAGTGTATATACACTTAGAGACCCACCTCTCAGTGTATATACACTGACAGTCCCACCTCTCAGTGTATATATACTGAGAGACACACCTCTCAGTGTATATACACTGAGAGACCCACCTCTCAGTGTATATACACTGACAGTCCCACCTCTCAGTGTATGTACACTGAGAGACCCACCTCTCAGTGTATATACACTGAGACCCACCTCTCAGTGTATATACACTGAGAGACCCACCTCTCAGTGTATATACACTGAGTCAGGTTGGTATGCAGACAAAGACATCATTCAGTGACGTCACGCTCCACTTCGTCTCACGTGACCTTATTTATTCAATATATTTCTAAGTAACGTCTTTAAATACAGTCTTTATTTGCCAATAAAAATATGCACTTTACATTGTTTTTCAATGGCATATTTTTGAAACAGAAAAGTTGCTTGTTACGTGATGTATTTGTGTGGCAACACTGGCTGATATTTGCTGTACATAGAGCGTGTGGTGTATTTCTGAGAGGTCTTCCTCGTGTATTACTTTTGAGTCGTATAATAAATACCAGGTAGAAGAAGTGTCTTATTGTAATGGAGGACAGACGCCTTTGTTGACAAGGAAAATGTTAATGGTGATATGAGGTAAATGCCTCCCCTCCCCCTCCTTTCTTTTTTTTTCCTCTCTCTCTCCCCCCCCCCACACACACACAAAGTTTATATAGATTTATGCCAAAAGTTCCTTCTTTCATTTACAGTCTAAGAGACCCCTTTTACGTGCTTCAGCTCATTTGAAAGCCTTTTTACTGATTTGAAACATACAAACAGGGAACAGAGTGAAGTTGGAGCCATTTCTGGGCGAGAGATTTCATTTGGTCTACTGACTTCATTTTACTGATGTCCTTATGTTGTAAGAACATGTTCTAGACTCGAGTCATTCTAGGGATAAATGATCTCAAATGAAGTGATATTTTGGAGAAGGTTACATTCATAGTGTAGTTACTGTTTGCTGCCCGTCTTGTGGTACAGAAGTAGTCTTTTTGCTGCCCTTGGAGTGGAACTAAGTGTGGTATCTTGATAATATTGGCCTTGTACATAACAGTAGGGCCACCCACATCCCTCCTGTGTTGAAGGCACTGCTGAAATGGCAGACCTATGCAGGCTCAATTCTCTATTTTGTCAAGAAGTCGTAGATGAGATGGGGAGGGGGCAGACAATCTAAGAAAGTGGAGCATACTGAAGGTGTGAGCGCACTTGTCCTTCGTACAGAGTTTTGCAGCCTCTACTGTCAAGCAAGCATGAGACACACATTGGTGCTGTTAGCTTCTTGGTTGCCGTGCTTGCAAGATATACCACATGATTCTAGACATTTTGGAGTCAAATTTCAGCCCAAGTATATCCACTTCAACCCCGGGTACCAACACTTTCCCATTCATTCTTACCATTGCTCCAGCATGAGCACTATGCTGCCTAGACGCCATCATCATCATTTCTGTTTTTCCAGAAGTAAATGTATCCTACCATCGTCTCTCTCTCTCTCTCTAGGGAGAACGGTGAAGGTGTGGACACAGTAGCCTGGGAGGGAGAGAAGGTAGGGAGGTGGGGCAGGGAGGGAGGTGGGGCAGGGAGGGAGGGGGGGCCGGGAGGGAGGGGTGGCAGGGAGGGAGGTGGGGCAGGGAGGGAGGTGGGGCAGGGAGGGAGGTGGGGCAGGGAGGGAGGTGGGGCAGGGAGGGAGGTGGGGCAGGGAGGGAGGAGGGGCAGGTAGGCAGCCCTTACATGAAACCATACATTTCCACTCCTCACCTGAGGGACCACTGTCTGAGTGACCCTGCACCCACTGTGTAGTGACCCTGCACCCACTGTGTAGTGACCCTGCACCCACTGTGTAGTGACCCTGCACCCACTGTGTAGTGACCCTGCACCCACTGTGTAGTGACCCTGCACCCACTGTGTAGTGACCCTGCACCCACTGTGTAGTGACCCTGCACCCACTGTGTAGTGACCCTGCACCCACTGTGTAGTGACCCTGCACCCACTGTGTAGTGACCCTGCACCCACTGTGTAGTGACCCTGCACCCACTGTGTAGTGACCCTGCACCCACTGTGTAGTGACCCCACACCCACCGTGACCATACCCACCGTGACCACACACACCGTGACCACACACACAGTGACCACACCCACCGTGACCACACACACAGTGACCACACACACCGTGACCACACACACAGTGACCACACCCACCGTGACCACACACACAGTGACCACACACACCGTGACCACACACACCGTGACCACACACACAGTGACCACACCCACCGTGACCACACACACAGTGACCACACACACCGTGACCACACACACCGTGACCACACACACAGTGACCACACACACAGTGACCACACCCACCGTGACCATACCCACCGTGACCACACACACCGTGACCACACACACAGTGACCACACCCACCGTGACCACACACACAGTGACCACACACACCGTGACCACACACACCGTGACCACACACACAGTGACCACACACACAGTGACCACACACACCGTGACCACACACACAGTGACCACACACACCGTGACCACACACACCGTGACCACACACACAGTGACCACACACACAGTGACCACACACACAGTGACCACACACACCGTGACCACACACACAGTGACCACACACACAGTGACCACACACACAGTGACCACACACACAGTGACCACACACACAGTGACCACACACACCGTGACCACACACACAGTGACCACACACACAGTGACCACACACACAGTGACCACACACACCGTGACCACACACACAGTGACCACACACACAGTGACCACACACACAGTGACCACACACACCGTGACCACACACACCGTGACCACACACACCGTGACCACACACACAGTGACCACACACACAGTGACCACACACACAGTGACCACACACACCGTGACCACACACACCGTGACCACACACACAGTGACCACACACACCGTGACCACACACACAGTGACCACACACACCGTGACCACACACACAGTGACCACACACACCGTGACCACACACACCGTGACCACACACACAGTGACCACACCCACCGTGACCACACACACCGTGACCACACACACCGTGACCACACACACAGTGACCACACCCACCGTGACCACACACACCGTGACCACACACACCGTGACCACACACACCGTGACCACACACACCGTGACCACACACACCGTGACCACACCCACCGTGACCACACACACCGTGACCACACACACCGTGACCACACACACCGTGACCACACACACAGTGACCACACCCACCGTGACCACACACACCGTGACCACACACACAGTGACCACACACACAGTGACCACACACACCGTGACCACACACACCGTGACCACACACACCGTGACCACACACACCGTGACCACACACACAGTGACCACACCCACCGTGACCACACACACCGTGACCACACACACAGTGACCACACACACAGTGACCACACCCACCGTGACCACACACACCGTGACCACACACACCGTGACCACACACACAGTGACCACACACACAGTGACCACACCCACCGTGACCACACACACCGTGACCACACACACAGTGACCACACACACCGTGACCACACACACAGTGACCACACACACCGTGACCACACACACAGTGACCACACACACCGTGACCACACACACCGTGACCACACACACAGTGACCACACACACCGTGACCACACACACCGTGACCACACACACCGTGACCACACACACAGTGACCACACACACAGTGACCACACACACAGTGACCACACACACAGTGACCACACACACAGTGACCACACACACCGTGACCACACACACAGTGACCACACACACAGTGACCACACACACCGTGACCACACACACAGTGACCACACACACCGTGACCACACACACAGTGACCACACACACAGTGACCACACACACCGTGACCACACACACCGTGACCACACACACAGTGACCACACACACCGTGACCACACACACAGTGACCACAGTGACCCACCAGTGACCACACACAGAGTGACCACACACACAGTGACCACACACACAGTGACCACACACACAGTGACCACACACACCGTGACCACACACACAGTGACCACACACACAGTGACCACACACACCGTGACCACACACACAGTGACCACACACACAGTGACCACACACACAGTGACCACACACACAGTGACCACACACACCGTGACCACACACACAGTGACCACACACACCGTGACCACACACACAGTGACCACACACACAGTGACCACACACACAGTGACCACACACACAGTGACCACACACACAGTGACCACACACACCGTGACCACACACACAGTGACCGCACACACACCGTGACCACACACACAGTGACCACACACACCGTGACCACACACACAGTGACCACACACACAGTGACCACACACACCGTGACCACACACACAGTGACCACACACACACCGTGACCACACACACAGTGACCACACACACAGTGACACACAGTGACCACACACCAGTGACCACACACACCGTGACCACACACACCAGTGACCACACACACCGTGACCACACACACAGTGACCACACACACCGTGACCACACACACCACACAGTGACACACACCGTGACCACACACACAGTGACCACACACACAGTGACCACACACACAGTGACCACACACACAGTGACCACACACACCGTGACCACACACACCGTGACCACACACACAGTGACCACACACCACACACACAGTGACCACACACACCGTGACCACACACACCGTGACCACACACACCGTGACCACACACACAGTGACCACACACACAGTGACCACACACACAGTGACCACACACACCGTGACCACACACACCGTGACCACACACACAGTGACCACACACACAGTGACCACACACACAGTGACCACACACACAGTGACCACACACACAGTGACCACACACACAGTGACCACACACACACACACACACACACACACACACAGTGACCACACACACAGTGACCACACACACAGTGACCACACACACAGTGACCACACACACAGTGACCACACACACCGTGACCACACACACAGTGACCACACACACAGTGACCACACACACCGTGACCACACACACAGTGACCACACACACAGTGACCACACACACAGTGACCACACACACAGTGACCACACACACAGTGACCACACACACAGTGACCACACACACAGTGACCACACACACAGTGACCACACACACAGTGACCACACACACCGTGACCACACACACAGTGACCACACACACCGTGACCACACACACAGTGACCACACACACAGTGACCACACACCGTGACCACACACACAGTGACCACACACACCGTGACCACACACACAGTGACACACACACACACAGTGACACACACACACCGTGACCACACACACAGTGACCACACACACAGTGACCACACACACAGTGACCACACACACAGTGACCACACACACAGTGACCACACACACAGTGACCACACACACAGTGACCACACACACCGTGACCACACACACAGTGACCACACACACAGTGACCACACACACAGTGACCACACACACAGTGACCACACACACAGTGACCACACACACAGTGACCACACACAGTGACCAGTGACCACACACACAGTGACCACACACACAGTGACCACACACACCACACACACACAGTGACCACACACACAGTGACCACACACAGTGACCACACACAGTGACCACACACACCGTGACCACACACACAGTGACCACACACACAGTGACCACACACACAGTGACCACACACACAGTGACCACACACACCGTGACCACACACACAGTGACCACACACCAGTGACCACACACACAGTGACCACACACACAGTGACCACACACACAGTGACCACACACACAGTGACCACACACACAGTGACCACACACACAGTGACCACACACACCGTGACCACACACACAGTGACCACACACACAGTGACAACAAACAAAGTGACCACACACACAGTGACCACACACACAGTGACACACACAGTGACCACACACACCGTGACCACACACACAGTGACCACACACACAGTGACCACACACACCGTGACCACACACACAGTGACCACACACACAGTGACCACACACACAGTGACCACACACACAGTGACCACACACACAGTGACCACACACACAGTGACCACACACACCGTGACCACACACACAGTGACCACACACACAGTGACCACACACACCGTGACCACACACACCGTGACCACACACACCGTGACCACACACACAGTGACCACACACACAGTGACCACACACACAGTGACCACACACACAGTGACCACACACACAGTGACCACACACACCACCACACACTGTGACCACACACACAGTGACCACACACACAGTGACCACACACACCGTGACCACACACACCGTGACCACACACACAGTGACCACACACACAGTGACCACACACACAGTGACCACACACACAGTGACCACACACACCGTGACCACACACACGTGACCACACACACCGCGACCACACACACAGTGACCACACACACAGTGACCACACACACAGTGACCACACACACCGTGACCACACACACCGTGACCACACACACAGTGACCACACACACCGTGACCACACACACAGTGACCACACACACAGTGACCACACACACAGTGACCACACACACAGTGACCACACACACAGTGACCACACACACAGTGACCACACACACAGTGACCACACACACAGTGACCACACACACAGTGACCACACACACAGTGACCACACACACAGTGACCACACACACAGTGACCACACACACAGTGACCACACACACAGTGACCACACACACAGTGACCACACACACCGTGACCACACACACAGTGACCACACACACAGTGACCACACACACCGTGACCACACACACAGTGACCACACACACAGTGACCACACACACAGTGACCACACACACCGTGACCACACACACCGTGACCACACACACAGTGACCACACACACAGTGACCACACACACCGTGACCACACACACAGTGACCACACACACAGTGACCACACACACAGTGACCACACACACAGTGACCACACACACCGTGACCACACACACAGTGACCACACACACAGTGACCACACACACAGTGACCACACACACAGTGACCACACACACAGTGACCACACACACCGTGACCACACACACCGTGACCACACACACAGTGACCACACACACCGTGACCACACACACAGTGACCACACACACAGTGACCACACACACAGTGACCACACACACAGTGACCACACACACCGTGACCACACACACAGTGACCACACACACAGTGACCACACACACAGTGACCACACACACAGTGACCACACACACAGTGACCACACACACCGTGACCACACACAGTGACCACACACACAGTGACCACACACACAGTGACCACACACACCGTGACCACACACACAGTGACCACACACACAGTGACCACACACACAGTGACCACACACACCGTGACCACACACACCGTGACCACACACACACAGTGACCACACACACAGTGACCACACACACCGTGACCACACCACACACACACAGTGACCACACACACAGTGACCACACACACAGTGACCACACACACAGTGACCACACACACAGTGACCACACACACAGTGACCACACACACACGTGACCACACACACAGTGACCACACACACAGTGACCACACACACAGTGACCACACACACAGTGACCACACACACAGTGACCACACACACAGTGACCACACACACAGTGACCACACACACAGTGACCACACACACAGTGACCACACACACAGTGACCACACACAGTGACCACACACCGTGACCACACACACCGTGACCACACACACAGTGACCACACACACAGTGACCACACACACCGTGACCACACACACCGTGACCACACACACAGTGACCACACACACAGTGACCACACACACCGTGACCACACACACAGTGACCACACACACAGTGACCACACACACAGTGACCACACACACCGTGACCACACACACAGTGACCACACACACAGTGACCACACACACAGTGACCACACACACAGTGACCACACACACAGTGACCACACACACAGTGACCACACACACAGTGACCACACACACAGTGACCACACACACAGTGACCACACACACCGTGACCACACACACCGTGACCACACACACCGTGACCACACACACAGTGACCACACACACAGTGACCACACACACAGTGACCACACACACCGTGACCACACACACAGTGACCACACACACAGTGACCACACACACAGTGACCACACACACAGTGACCCCACACACACAGTGACCACACACACAGTGACCACACACACAGTGACCACACACACAGTGACCACACACACAGTGACCACACACACAGTGACCACACACACAGTGACCACACACACAGTGACCACACACACAGTGACCACACACACAGTGACCACACACACAGTGACCACACACACAGTGACCACACACACAGTGACCACACACACAGTGACCACACACACAGTGACCACACACACCGTGACCACACACACAGTGACCACACACACCGTGACCACACACACAGTGACCACACACACCGTGACCACACACACAGTGACCACACACACAGTGACCACACACACAGTGACCACACACACAGTGACCACACACACAGTGACCACACACACAGTGACCACACACACAGTGACCACACACACAGTGACCACACACACAGTGACCACACACACCGTGACCACACACACAGTGACCACACACACAGTGACCACACACACAGTGACCACACACACAGTGACCACACACACAGTGACCACACACACAGTGACCACACACACAGTGACCACACACACAGTGACCACACACACAGTGACCACACACACAGTGACCACACACACAGTGACCACACACACCGTGACCACACACACCGTGACCACACACACAGTGACCACACACACAGTGACCACACACACAGTGACCACACACACAGTGACCACACACACAGTGACCACACACACAGTGACCACACACACCGTGACCACACACACACACACAGTGACCACACACACACCACACACACGTGACCGTGACACACACACCGTGACCACACACACAGTGACCACACACACAGTGACCACACACACCGTGACCACACACACAGTGACCACACACACAGTGACCACACACACAGTGACCACACACACAGTGACCACACACACAGTGACCACACACACAGTGACCACACACACAGTGACCACACACACCGTGACCACACACACAGTGACCACACACACAGTGACCACACACACAGTGACCACACACACCGTGACCACACACACCGTGACCACACACACAGTGACCACACACACAGTGACCACACACACAGTGACCACACACACAGTGACCACACCCGGTCTGAGGATCGACGACCCAAATGATTTCTTCATGAATGAGCCTCAAAACTCCATAAATGTATGCCAGATTTCCGACATTACCCTAACTCCGATAGATTTCGAAAAAGCCATTGACAACATGCCTATGCACTCAGCCCCGGGCCCAGACTCGTGGAACTCTGTTTTCATTAAGAACTGCAAGAAACTCCTCTCGCGTGCTTTAAGTACACTATGGAGGAGGAGCTTGGACATGGGTGAAATTCCACAGTCACTTAAAACAACGGATATAGCCCCACTCCATAAAGGTGGCAGCAAAGCATTAGCTAAGAACTATAGACCAATAGCTCTGACGTCCCACATCATAAAAATCTTTGATAGAGTGCTAAGAAGCAGGATTGCAAATCACCTGGATTCCCAAAATCTGCACAATCCAGGGCAACATGGGTTCAGGGCAGGTCGCTCCTGCCTCTCACAACTACTGGATCACTATGACATGGCCTTGGATGCACTGGAAGAAAATCAGAATGCAGATGTAATATACATAGACTTTGCAAAAGCATTTGACAAATGCGATCATGGCGTAATAGCCCATAAAATACGTGCTAAAGGAATAACTGGGAAAGTGGGGAGATGGATCTTCAACTTCCTAACAAATCGAACACAAAGAGTAGTGGTCAACAGAGTTAAATCGGAGGCTGCCATAGTGAAGAGCTCTGTTCCACAAGGCACAGTACTCGCCCCCATCTTATTCCTTATCCTCATATCAGACATAAACAGAGATATACACCACAGCACCGTATCATCCTTTGCGGATGATACTAGGATCTGCATGAGGCTGTCATCTGCTGAGGACGCGGTTAACCTCCAAGAAGATATAAACAAAGTTTTCCAGTGGGCAACGGTAAACAATATGATGTTCAATGAGGACAAATTCCAACTACTCCGTTATGGAAAACTGGAGGAGATAATAACTAGAACAGAGTATACTACTGACTCCGGCCATACAATAGAGCAGAAAACTAATGTAAGGGACCTGGGAGTAGTAATGTCTGAGGATCTCACTTTCAAGGATCACAACAGTGCCACGATCGCACGTGCAAAGAAAATGATAGGATGGATAATGAGAACTTTCAAAACGAGAGATGCCAAGCCCATGATGATCCTTTTCAAATCACTTGTTCTCTCTAGGCTGGATTACTGCTGTACATTAACATCTCCATTCAAAGCAGGTGAAATCGCAGATCTAGAGAGTGTACAGAGATCCTTTACTGCACGTATAAGTTCTGTCAAGCACCTTAACTACTGGGAACGCTTGGAAGCACTTGACTTGTACTCGTTGGAACGCAGAAGGGAGAGATATATCATAATCTACACTTGGAAAATCTTGGAAGGAATGGTCCCAAATCTGCACACCAGTGGGTCTGGTGGCCTGGTGGTTAACGCTCTCGCTTCACACGGTGAGGGCCTGGGTTCGATTCCCAGCCAGAGTAGAAACATTGGACGTGTTTCTTTCCACCTGTTGTCTATGTTCCCCATCAGTAAAATGGGTACCTGGGTGTTAGTCGACTGGTGTGGGTCGCATCCTGGGACACTGACCTAAGGAGGCCTGGTCACAGACCGGGCCGCGGGGGCGTTGACCCCCGGAACTCTCTCCAGATAAACTCCAGAAATCACTCCCTACGAAAGTAAAAGACTGGGCAGGCGATGCAAAATGCCCCCAATAAAAAGTAGGGGCGCCATTGGTACACTAAGGGAAAACACCATGAGTGTCCGGGGCCCAAAACTGTTTAACAGCCTCCCATCAAGCATTAGGGGAATTGCCAATAAACCCCTGGCTGCCTTCAAGAGAGAGCTGGACAGATACCTAAAGTCAGTGCCGGATCAGCCGGGCTGTGGCTCGTACGTTGGACTGCGTGCGGCCAGCAGTAACAGCCTAGTTGATCAGGCCCTGATCCATCGGGAGGCCTGGTCATGGACCGGGCCGCGGGGGCGTTGATCCCCGGAATAACCTCCAGGTAACCCACCGTGACCACACACACCGTAACCACACACACCGTAACCACACACACCGTGACCACACACACCGTGACCACACACACCGTGACCACACACACCGTGACCACACACACCGTAACCACACACACCGTAACCACACACACCGTAACCACACACACCGTGACCACACACACCGTGACCACACACACCGTAACCACACACACCGTAACCACACACACCGTAACCACACACACCGTGACCACACACACCGTAACCACACACACCGTGACCACACACACCGTGACCACACACACCGTAACCACACACACCGTAACCACACCCACAGTTATACAAATGGTCAGTACAAGTAACATATGTGTACGTTACCCAGGATAAGCAAACACAGTCAGACAAGGTGACTTATTCCCACCAGTATCGCTGTGTTTGCTACTTACCTACTCTTCTAGGAGCCTTGCTAACTGCTCCCCATCCGAGGTATTGGAGCCGCCCGTCCTCTTGGTATACCAACTCCCAGAGAGATGAACATTCTCCGGAACTTAGAATGCACCAGACAACGAGAATACTTAGTACCAACTTTATGAACAATGCCAGCGTGATGTAACCAGGTTCACAGCATCCTGCAGAGATATACGGGTCTTCCTGGAGTTGCATAAGAATAATAATAATAATAACAATAATAATAATAATAATAATAATAATAATAATAATAATAATAATAATAATAATAATAATAATCTTTATTTCTGCAAGTGTATGTACAAGGTGTACTTACCACAGCTTATTATGCAAAGCATTTCGGGCTAATTGGGTCAATTTTGTCCCAGGATGCGACCCACACCAGTCGACTAGCACCCAGGTACCTATTGTACCTCTAGGTGAACATGGACAGCAGGTGTCTTAAGGAAACACGTCCTAATATTTCCAGCCGCACCCGGGATCGATCCCCGGACCTCAGGGTGTGAGCTGAGTGTGCTACCAATTGAGCTATGTTATATCTGAAACAGAATATCAACTACAGTTCTGTTAACATTCTTGGTAGACGATACTAGGTAATTTACACATATGTTACTATATAAAACCACCACTGTGAAAAAAATAGTGAATTCCAAGCGGTTTGGTGATTTCTGACATTATCAAGACCCTGGTCCTTGATAATGTCAGAAATCACTAAACCGCTTGGAATTTTACCTTTTTCACAGTGGTGGTTTTATTGCACGTGTAACTATGTATGGTAATTTGTGTAACTATTAGTGAGTACTTGTAACTAAATAAACTTACGAAACTTTGCGAGATTGTCGTGCATAAAAGACGCAGTGAACCTCCAAGCTGCTGTGAACTGCGTCTTCCAGTGGACCACTGACAACACTGCTATGTTCACTGACAACACTGCTATGTTCACTGACAACACTGCTATGTTCACTGACAACACTGCTATGTTCACTGACAACACTGCTATGTTCACTGACAACACTGCTATGTTCACTGACAACACTGCTATGTTCACTGACAACACTGCTATGTTCACTGACAACACTGCTATGTTCACTGACAACACTGCTATGTTCACTGACAACACTGCTATGTTCACTGACAACACTGCTATGTTCACTGACAACACTGCTATGTTCACTGACAACACTGCTATGTTCACTGACAACACTGCTATGTTCACTGACAACACTGCTATGTTCACTGACAACACTGCTATGTTCACTGACAACACTGCTATGTTCACTGACAACACTGCTATGTTCACGGAGGACAAATTTCAGTTTGTATGTCACGGAAGAATGGATTATTATAATAATATTACAATACTTGTGATTGTTCCACCCAGGGTATTGTGGGTTAGTTGTGATTGTTCCACCCAGGGTATTGTGGGTTAGTTGTGATTGTTCCACCCAGGGTATTGTGGGTTAGTTGTGATTGTTCCACCCAGGGTATTGTGGGTTAGTTGTGATTGTTCCACCCAGGGTATTGTGGGTTAGTTGTGATTGTTCCACCCAGGGTATTGTGGGTTAGTTGTGATTGTTCCACCCAGGGTATTGTGGGTTAGTTGTGATTGTTCCACCCAGGGTATTGTGGGTTAGTTGTGATTGTTCCACCCAGGGTATTGTGGGTTAGTTGTGATTGTTCCACCCAGGGTATTGTGGGTTAGTTGTGATTGTTCCACCCAGGGTATTGTGGGTTAGTTGTGATTGTTCCACCCAGGGTATTGTGGGTTAGTTGTGATTGTTCCACCCAGGGTATTGTGGGTTAGTTGTGATTGTTCCACCCAGGGTATTGTGGGTTAGTTGTGATTGTTCCACCCAGGGTATTGTGGGTTAGTTGTGATTGTTCCACCCAGGGTATTGTGGGTTAGTTGTGATTGTTCCACCCAGGGTATTGTGGGTTAGTTGTGATTGTTCCACCCAGGGTATTGTGGGTTAGTTGTGATTGTTCCACCCAGGGTGTTGTGGGTTAGTTGTGATTGTTCCACCCAGGGTATTGTGGGTTAGTTGTGATTCTTCCACCCAGGGTATTTTGGGTTAGTTGTGATTGTTCCACCCAGGGTATTGTGGGTTAGTTGTGATTGTTCCACCCAGGGTGTTGTGGGTTAGTCGTGATTCTTCCACCCAGGGTATTGTGGGATAGTTGTGATTGTTCCACCCAGGGTATTGTGGGTTAGTTGTGATTGTTCCCCCCAGGGTATTGTGGGTTAGTTGTGATTGTTCCACCCAGGGTGTTGTGGGTTAGTTGTGATTGTTCCACCCAGGGTATTGTGGGTTAGTTGTGATTGTTCCACCCAGGGTGTTGTGGGTTAGTTGTGATTGTTCCACCCAGGGTATTGTGGGTTAGTTGTGATTGTTCCACCCAGGGTATTGTGGGTTAGTTGTGATTGTTCCACCCAGGGTATTGTGGGTAAGTTGTGATTGTTCCACCCAGGGTATTGTGGGTTAGTTGTGATTGTTCCACCCAGGGTATTGCGGGTTAGTTGTGAATGTTCCACCCAGGGTATTGTGGGTTAGTTGTGATTTTTCCCCCAGGGTATTGTGGGTTAGTTGTGACTTGTTCCACCAAGGGTATTGGGTTAGTTGTGATTGTTCCACCCAGGGTATTGCGGGTTAGTTGTGATCCACCCAGGGTATTGTGGGTTAGTTGTGATTGTTCTACCCAGGGTATTGTGGGTTAGTTGTGATTGTTCCACCCACGGTATTGTGAATTAGTTGTGATTGTTCCACCCACGGTATTGTGAATTAGTTGTGATTGTTCCACCCAGGGTATTGTGGGTTAGTTGTGATTGTTCCACCCAGGGTATTGCGGGTTAGTTGTGATTGTTCCACCCAGGGTATTGTGGGTAAGTTGTGATTGTTCCACCCAGGGTATTGTGGGTTAGTTGTGATTGTTCCACCCAGGGTATTGTGGGTTAGTTGTGATTGTTCTACCTAGGGTATTGTGGGTTAGTTGTGATTGTTCCACCCAGGGTATTGTGGGTTAGTTGTGATTGTTCCACCCAGGGTATTGTGGGTTAGTTGTGATTGTTCCACCCAGGGTATTGTGGGTTAGTTGTGATTGTTCCACCCAGGGTATTGCAGGTTAGTTGTGATTGTTCCACCCAGGGTATTGTGGGTTAGTTGTGATTGTTCCACCCAGGGTATTGTGGGTTAGTTGTGATTGTTCCACCCAGGGTATTGCGGGTTAGTTGTGATTGTTCTACCCAGGGTATTGTGGGTTAGTTGTGACTTGTTCCACCAAGGGTATTGGGTTAGTTGTGATTGTTCCACCCAGGGTATTGTGAATTAGTTGTGATTGTTCCACCCACGGTATTGTGAATTAGTTGTGATTGTTCCACCCAGGGTATTGTGAATTAGTTGTGGTTGTTCCACCCACGGTATTATGAATTAGTTGTGGTTGTTCCACCCACGGTATTGTGAATTAGTTGTGATTGTTCCACCCACGGTATTATGAATTAGTTGTGGTTGTTCCACCCACGGTATTGTGAATTAGTTGTGATTGTTCCACCCACGGTATTGTGAATTAGTTGTGATTGTTCCACCCGCGGTATTGTGAATTAGTTGTGATTGTTCCACCCAGGGTATTGTGAATTAGTTGTGATTGTTCCACCCAGGGTATTATGAATTAGTTGTGATTGTTCCACCCAGGGTATTGTGAATTAGTTGTGATTGTTCCACCCACGGTATTGTGAATTAGTTGTGGTTGTTCCACCCACGGTATTGTGAATTAGTTGTGATTGTTCCACCCACGGTATTGTGAATTAGTTGTGATTGCTCCACCCACGGTATTGTGAATTAGTTGTGATTGCTCCACCCACGGTATTGTGAATTAGTTGTGATTTCTCCACCCACGGTATTGTGAATTAGTTGTGATTGCTCCACCCACGGTATTGTGAATTAGTTGTGATTGCTCCACCCACGGTATTGTGAATTAGTTGTGATTGCTCCACCCACGGTATTGTGAATTAGTTGTGGTTGCTCCACCCACGGTGATGTCATGTTTATTCTCCTGCTTGCCTTTAAATTATTATTATTACTGTTATTAATATCCCCAGCAGCTTAGAGAAACATTTGCTAGCACTCTATGCTGCCTTTATAATAGCGCTACCATGTTTTAGCGTTCAGAATAAAGGACAGCTCTGTCAGGAAGCCACATTGTTGGAACATTGTCTCTGTTCACGGACACTACGGACATGTGTTGTAGGTGGAGTTGTTATTGGATATCCGTGCTCCATTCTGTGTGTGAGATGCAGTTTCTAGCCAATGTACGACTGATCCAAGAATCGTCGTTGTGTCGTGAGGAAAGTCGTGTCCATGGTCAATGTAAAGTCGTGTCCATAGTCAATGTAAAGCCAGTACCAGAGGATGGGAGGGGTATGTTGATAGAACGATGGTAATGGGTGCGTGCTCAAAAAAAAATTATATTCAGGATGTGGGGGGAGGAGGTATTAAGCCCGTATGGGGTCACACTGCACTTGGGGAAAATATGAAACAGTCAGGGTTGATCCAAAGAAAGGGAGGACAGGTCAGGCGACAATGTTTGATTGCCCGAAGTCAGGTTCTGGTTCCTGAGGTCAGCACCCCTGCGTCCTGGTCCCAGACAAGGCTCCATTGTCTTGCAGGAGGATGAACCAGTGTCTCGTTTAAAATGAATGGAGATTAGACAGCTGGGTACCCCAAGGTGCGGTCCTGGCGCCTTTATTGTTTCTTATCCTCACAGCAGACACACAAAAACACTCGCCACAGTTTTGTATCATTATTGCGTATGATACCAAAATAAGCATGAGTCACCTCGGTGGAAAGTAAAAAATGGAAAGATCTCAGAGCTGGAACAGATACAGAGATCATTTACGGCCAGAAGAGTCAATAGAGCATTACTGGGAACGCCTGAGAGTCCTAAATATGTACTTACTAGAGTAGAGGAGAGAGAAAGAGAGATACGTGATAACCTATACGTAGGGAGTACTCGAGAGCCTGGTCACAAATTTGTACACTGCCATAACAAACTGGAGTGAGGGAGAAGCGATCCAATTCCTCGGATCAGACTTTTTAATTTTCAGTTATGTGAGGATCTTTAAGCTCTGGATGCAGCCTTGAAGGAAGACATATCTGAACTGTCTCAAGATCCTTAATCCTACGGGATTAGTGCTTAGTTGTGATAATAATAATTCTCAAGATCCTTCGTGTGCTGAGCTGAGTGGCTCTATGGTGGTGCTGTGTACTCTAGTACTAACCTTGTGGCTCTATAATGGGGCTGTGTACTCTAGTACTAACCTTGTGGCTCCATGATGGTATTGTGTACTCTAGTACTAACCTTGTGGCTCCATGATGGTATTGTGTACTCTAGTACTAACCTTGTGGCTCCATGATGGTATTGTGTACTCTAGTACTGACCTTGTGTATGTCGTGGACAGTCATCTGAATTCCTCCTTCAGATTCGTGAAGGGTATTCTTGCATTTATCAGCGCTGCAGGTGCTTGACGGCCATGAGACCTGATAGTGACACTCACTGTGGTGAGTGTGAATGGACCAGGTCGACTCTTGGACACTGTGGAGTGTGATGAGTGGACCAGGTCGACTCCTGGACACGGTGGAGTGTGATGAGCGGACCAGGTCGACTCCTGGACACTGTGGAGTGTGA